>NW_023270377.1:87525621-87558284 GCF_011800145.1 Mirounga leonina | reverse complement strand
TAAACTCTCTACTCCTTTGACTTGGAGGAATCTACTCTTTGAAAAGTTCCCTCCAATTTCTATTTTTTCTCATTTACTTTTGTTGATTCCTTTATAACACAGTATCAAACAGTGGTATTTCCTAGATGCTTAATCCTCTACTCTTCTTTCTGTAAACCCACTCTTGTGTCATGGCATAAAATGTACCTCATCAACTGGCCCTAACATGTCTCTCTAGTCTTCTCTCTTCCCAGTTTGCCATGTAGGCTATGTTCTGTTCTCAACAACCGTCACCTTACTTTCAGACCTATTCTCTTCCTCTTTCAAGAAAGGCTTTTAGCCATTTCCCATCTGTACAAATACTACACATTTTTTTTCAAAATACTATGAAACTATCACTTCATCTATAAGTTTTTCTCTCTCCAACAAGTATTCATTAATTGATCTCTATTGAGATGTCTTCCCACAATACTTTGGTCATATTTCTTTGTTTGTTTGTTTCAAATTTTTAATTTAACTTCCAGTTAGTTAACGTATAGTGTAATATTAGCTTCAAGAGTAGAATTCAGTGATTCATCACTTACATAAACACCCAGTGCTCATCACAACCAGTGCCCTCCTTAACACACATCACCCACTTAACTATTATAACAATTGTCAAATGGAATTTTAAGGTTTTAAAATCCATTCATCTACCAAAATAAATTTTAAATTCTTCAAAGTAAAAACCATGTTGGAGTTAGTACAGCATAAAGGAAGTAGGACAGAATAAGAGTTATAACTGGGGCATGAACTTTAGAATCAAACAAGTGTCAATCTGAATCTTAGGTATCCATCGCTTCCTAGTATGTAACCTCAGTGTTATCATCTGTGAAATGGGGATAACAATTACATGATGATGATGATGATGATGATGATGATAACAACAGCATAATATTATAACCTTACATAAAATATGTAAAGTGCTTTGCAGAAAGTCTTTGCTAAGTCAGTTTTAGCTCTTATTAACTATCCTTCCTAATTTACACAGGGTCTCATTCATCTTAGATTATCAGTAAACATTTGATGAATGAATTAATGAATGAATGATAGCAGAATATCATTATCTCTTCTATGCTTCTTTTATAGCTTAAGTTATTTGAGGGATCTAGTAAGCATTACTGCTACCATCAGAATAAATTTTAGGTTGTAAAAAACAAAGGCACAGACAAAATTTCCATAAAACCAAATACACATAGAGACAAACATACACAAAAGTAAAATATTTTTGTTCTAAACCTTTCCAATTAATGTATTTTTCCTTGCTGAGTTTATGAAATAGGCTGATTATCACCTTTAAAGGCTAGGTGTCTCTGATGATACTTGGTAAGAGTAAAAAGTGGAAGAGAACATTATTGGGGGCTGCTACGCCCATGAGAGATACCTATTCTGGGGACCCAGGGGCATTCTCTGGGCAGGCATGTTCCTAGACTTATTTATGGGGGGGAAGGAGGGTGGGTCTGAAATGTTATTTGTATGTTGCCTGGACATAATGAAGAGGGACAAGATTTAAGAAGACTGGGCCCCAGAGCAGGCATTACTGGTGTCCTAAACATGAAGTAACATGAGTACCTAGATCGTTGTTTGGCCAAGCTTCACTCTGGACTTATTAATTCTGAAATATCCATGAATCTCTTGCCCTTCCTCTTCTTCCCTCCAGTTGCACTGCGCAGGTTCAAGCACTCACCCCTTTTCTCCTGAAGTGCTGCCAAAGCTTCTCATGTGGGGTCCCTGCAGCTGATCTCCAGGGCTCTCCCCCACATGCCAATGAGCATCACTTTCAAAAGCCAACTCCTTCAGCTCAAGCCTCTGCCTCAAATCTCTTTGGCTATTTGTTCCTTTTGGGATCCTATGCAATCCTCCAACTTCGGCCTAAATAGGATTCTAATTTACCTTTTCAGTTTTGTGTCTTCACAGCCCTCCCCCTCCCAACTACAGTCACCCTTCATCCTAGCTGTATGCATCCACTCACAGTTCCTCAAATAGGCCATTAAGTCTCACATCCATGTCTTTGCTTATGTTACTCTTTCTTTTCAGAATGCTCTTCCTGACCTCCCTGAACTTCATGAACTACACAAACCAAGAAAAATTGTCTTTTCTATAAAGCTTCCATTTCCATTCTGAACAAATCACTTGCCCTGTTAAGACTCCCCTGCCCTCTCTTTTTTCCTGTGTTCACACCTACATCATTATAGGTTAATTAGTTGTTCATGAATTTTTCACCCCATTAATTAATGAGCTCCTTGATGCTGGGAGTTAAATTTCATCCATATTCACTTGTCTAGGACTTAGCATACTTTCAGGGTCTATAAATATTTGCTGAATGGCTGCAGTAACTTAGGGTGGAGCCAGGTTCAAATAGAACTGAAGAGTCTCCTCTGTCTTCACTTGCACAAGGTACAAACCTGAGTGTGAACTGAATCAATGCCTTAACAGATCAGTTTATATACATTTTGTAGACTAATATTTAAAGTGGTATTTTTGTATGTAGTTTATGTAGGAATATTGGTTTGACATATTCAAATATCTTCCAGGAAAAAAAAAATAAAGAATGCCATTTTTTTTTCCTATGTAATTACTTTAATCACTTCCCATACTATTTTGGACAATTATCTAAAGAATGACATTTTCTTGAATAACAATATAGATCATTAGTGAACAAAACTGTAGAGTTGTGATAATGAAACATGTGAATTTCAATACAATTGTGCTTAAAGACCATTCATAAGTACACTGTGACACCACCCTGGGGCTGTTATCAGGTGCCAATCATGGCCTCTGTTTATGACATTGGGTATTATGGGGGATGTCACATATGATCCATCTCTAAAGCTCAAATGCAAAGTGCAAAAATTACTTCCATTGTGATGGATAGTTACCCCAAAGGTGGTCCCTGAAATTTCTCAGAGGAAATGAGTTTATTTGTTATGGACAAATCGAATCAGGAAAGAAAGATTTAAACTATTAGGAAACCAAATTTTTACCATGTACCTATTTCATCTGTAAAGAAATCTTTCTGGTTAAAGTAAGAGTGTTCTCAGTAAAAATCTGGGAAACATAATAATGCATTATTTCATCAGCACTTGAAATGAAAAGTCAGTTACTAAATAAAAGCCACTATTCCATATACAGTATAAACTACAGCAATAGCCTAAAAACACCTGCTTCTGTACTTCTTTTATTAAAAGCCACTATTCTTGCAAATGTATTTTTATTGGACAGTTCCATGAGCTTTTTTATTCCCTCCATTATATTTCTAGACACTCTCACTGACTGTGTTGCATACACTTGTCGGTGAGCGAAGCAAAGGTTAAGTGTGTGTGACACAGATGAGCCCCGACATTAAGTTTACACTGTGAAATGCATGTGGATGTTCATGATTTAAACCAATGAACTGTGGCCTGAAATGATGTCACACGAAGCGCAGTGGTAAGTGGAAGGTTAAACCTACTTGCATCTCGGCTCATTAAACGCAGTTAAAGTGCAAATCCCCTCATTCTGACAGTAGTGATCACAAGGGTTCTCTTTCTGGTCACAGCGCTGACTTTTAAACCCCACAGAGCATCTGCAGAATTTCAGTGAAATACAGCTAAATAAAGCGTCTGACTTTTTTTTTTCTAAATACGTTTCAAATTTATTTCATACAGAGATAGTAACATATGAATATCACTTCGTCAGGTATGCTCATTTCTCTCTCATTCACACTCATCACATGCTACTCTGACAAGACGGGGACACAACGTGGAAATGGATCCTATGTGGACGTCATCCTTCTAGTCAAACAGTGATAAAAGAAAACTCAAAATAGAAACCACGTAAGTGGAATGGCTTTATTTCAAGTTGTCCATTCTGGACAGAGGGGAAAACATTAAATTCTAGATTTTCTCACGAGCAGAGAATCTCCAGTACTTTCCAAATGTTTAGAAACCCAGATTCAAGTTAATGAATTCCAAAGGAGATGGGGGCTTAATAGGCTTACATAATACCACACTCTAAACCTGATACAGACATCAAATAGCATTATACATTTGAAAAGATCCCACAAGGTCTTTTGAGAGGAATGGATGTAAGTACCAAGTGTTCGTAAATATGATTATGCCTGGGTTTCCCATATCTGAATACGGTCAATGAAATTAGAGTAATTCTCCCTGGCATTTCCAAGTTCAAAGATCTGTGAATGTCTTTAATGGGTATGATGCTAAGAATTAAATGAGCTCTTCCTTATGAAATCACTAGCACACTGATGAGGGAGGAGATTCTGTAGCATATGAGCCACTGAGGGACAATACTTGATCAGAGGTGTCCATGAAACATTCATTTAAAATGTATTACCCCACCCCCCGCCCCGAGATAAAATGTATTACCCCAAGAAGGGAGAACAATGGAGGAGGGATTCCATGTCCATACGAAGTCATGCCACAAAATGCCCACTGCATTGTGCAATACTCACAGACACACAGGTACATTTGTCTCAGGGTCCAGTTGGCACGTGCCACCATTATAGCAGTAGCCATCACATAACTGACAACTAGAGGCAATCTTTCCATTAGTGCAGCTGCAGCAACAAAGAAGAAAGAAAGCTCATTGTCACTGGCATCATTATTGTTGCAAGTGGACATAAACTCTCTGCAGATGAGAAGATTCATCATAGAGGAACAATGGAGTGCCTGGCTAAAAGTAAGTTTTCAGAAAGACAGACTTCCTGGAGGCAAAGATTTTTTTTTTTTTTTTTTAACAAAATGATGACAGACAAATGTTTTCTTTTGGTGGTTTTCAAATTTTCAACCCATTTACTTAATATAAAATTTTAATATAGCTATATATGTATATATATATATGTGAAAAAATATGCTCTAATGTCTGTCACTTACACTGCAGGGAAACATTAGCATCAGGATCTTATTCCCTTTTCATACAACCAGGGCTTGGTGAGATCAGTGTGAATTATAAAACACATGGTCAAATATTCTGGAAGAAAATGCTTCAGCTATTTCTTGTAAACTGGAAAATCTGGTCCAAAAAAACTGTTATGAGTTTTAGATTCCAGGTTTTGTAAGAAAGTATAGGAATATCTGGCAGTCTTTTTATCCCACTGCTTCTCTTTGATTATGTACTGTAATTAATGTCATTTTTTTTTTTTTTGACTCTAACACTTAAAAAAATCATGGGAAGTTCACTGCAAAAATAAACAGTAGTGTTATAGGAACAATATGTAGTCTGGCAACAAGGTAATGAGGTAGGCTTTCTCATGGAAAACTTATGGAAACAATTCTAATTTATAACACATTACATGTCTGAGATAAGAATAAACACTATGGCTACTGCTGCATGGAAAAAAACAAGCATAACAATAATAGGAAAAATACAGCAATTTCTTATTTGCCGTGCTATATTTTGATATAAATAAATACTCTTAGATTGGACATTGAAAATTGTTGGGGGAACAGACAAAAGTGCATCGACATTCTAAACTATCAAGAGATCTCTTGTATGAGAAGTAGGTTGACAGAATAATACAAGCCTTTGCCCAAATCAGAATTACAACAGATCATACCACTATTCTGATTATGAGGTCATGTTGGCACTAGGTGTTATGAAGCAATCAGTGGTGTCACAAGCTTGACACATAAATCAGGTTGCAATATCATTGATCACTTTGATCCTCTCCATGATGGATTCTATTGTGTTACATCCATCAAAAGATAATTCCCAATGATCGGTTAGATGCCTGAAATGATCAGTTGGTGATCCTGATTAATTTATTCTGTGCATATTTATTTCAGCTCCTGTAGGTGGTAAGCCTGCTGGCAATACAACAAAAGGCTTATCATTTTTCCAGGTGTTTAATTTAAAGATATTTTTTAAAAGCCTCGATATTAAAATCGCATTTCTTTTCAAGATGAACAGAAGTAATGAGTCAACTATGTACTGGCTGGAGATATATGAATGTAGAACCAACATGGAAAAGGAAGCAGTAGTTTAAAGTTTCCAAGATTTAACAGACAATGCCTTAAATCTAGAGGTATCTGAATATGGATGCAAAGTGAGACAAGTATACATTTAGCGGTATTGGTGTTTGATCTGTTAAATGGATCTGGGAGACTTTTCCTTGCCCTCCATCCCAGCCTCCCTGAAAATCAAAGAGCAGCAAGTTATGGTTTCTTGTTCTATCAAAAAGACAACGTCAAAGAGAAAAAAATAGCTCATTATACATTAAGGTATTTCCTACAAAATACACCAAATATCAGCTTTTAAAAGAGAAAAAAAGTTCTAAGTATTGGCTGCTTTTAACACTTGCTTTCAAGAGTTATAAAAGATGTTGCCTCTTTCTCCTTCTAAAGGTTTTGTTTAAATTCTAAATTGAAGACAGACATTTGTATATATTTCAAATGTGAAATACAAATTGCTCAAATCATTATAATGCATCAAAGAGTTCAGCTCACATTTTAATGCCGGTTTTCATCATAATTTCATTTCTTAGGGGCATATCTCTCTCTCTCTCTCACACACACACACACACACACACACACACACACACACAGTTTGTGATGTATCACTTTCCACAAGTTAATTACCAGTTGTCCCGTTCGCACTAAGAAATCCTATAACAACTGACATTGCAAAGGTATTACTTAGGCTATTCCAAATTATGATCAAGTCACTCTTCATCAATATTTACTCAGATTTCCACAAAAGAGAAAAATATACAATTACCTCCATTTTTAAAGATTAAATTTACTGTACTTGACAGAGTATCTATTCTAGTTGACAGCTCATAGACTATGCATTAGAAACACACCTGACTATTTGGAATCACACGTATACGTGAAGGCTTGAATTTTCCTATTTATGTAAAAGATTTACTGTAACTCAGTCATGGTTGTTTTAGTACCAGTTATTTACCTATGGGACAGAAATTCTACTATCACTGTGAACGTCATTTAATGCTAAGATGGAAAGTACCATAGACATGAAGACAAACTTGTCTAACAAGTTTCAGAATACCCAGAGTCTTGTTTGTATTGTCATGCTCATATGTTATATAGTCTATTTGATCAAGGATTATACTATTTTTAAGCTTCCACTATCTACTCCTTTGTTAGCAACTGTTATCTATCTATCTGACATATTATTTTTCAAAAAGGATCTTTTAAGAGTCAAGAACTACAATGTTGGGATCTTCATGGCCTACTAGGGTTATGAGGTTCTGGTGTTTCTAGGATGCTGAAGCCAGTTTTCTCTGTAGCAGGCAGTCCTGAGAGCCCAAAGAGTCTCGCCCTTCTTTCTTCATCTGGAACTTCCCCTTGTAATGAAAACATGGTGTGTGTCTCTGCATGAGCTTTTCCAAGGTAAACTGGGAAGGAAATTGCAGTTTATAGCCTGTCTTAGATGATAGTCTATTATTTCCTGTGTGAATGGAATGGAGTCGTAAGCAAGAGACTACAGTGCATTTCTGATATGGTGCACTGGACGGAGAGAAAAATATATGTTCACTCACGGAAACAAAGTTCTGTCTTGATCATATTTCATCACAAAGAACTGATAAGCTTAATGAGCAGACATGATTTTGGTCATTTACATGAAAATGCATTTGCTTTTATATACTTATCAAAGGCACATATTTATAATTAGTCATATTTTCAATTACTTTACTTAAAAAATAATGTACTTTCAAGTGACCCAATTTGAGGGTTTGAGTGTCTGTCATTCATAATGACAACACAAATCATACTCAGAGTAAATTCTAAAATGAGAGTAGTAAATAAAAAAGAAAAAACTGTTGATGCTGTCTGTAATAAAATTTTATTGGGCCCTCTTTGGGAGAGAACATAACTCAGGGCTGGTACCCTCACAGAGCTGTCTCAGTGGAAGCCATTGGCATGAGCACTTGACAGCATGCTTTTCTACCTCATATTCTCATTTATTATACTCCTAAGCAAGGAGTCCAGTGCTTTATAAGCCCTTCTTTTGAAAGGTTGTTAAAAGAAGTTCAGAGTGAGGACTGAACTCTAACCTCAGTGGCATAAACTTGTTTCACGACAGAAACCAAACGGCGTTACCCTTTAGCTGCAATGCTCTGTTTTCCAGTCACTTGATCTTAAAGCCAAAGGGCCAGAGGCAACGTAACCAAAGTCTAACTTGGACGTTTTTATTGTAGTTGCCTCCTAGGACACATGATTCCTTCTCCTCATTTTGGACCATTGTGCTTAAAATCAGATAAAAACACAAAGATTAAAATGTATTTCCATTAGACAGGTCTTTTGCTCCTCCCCCACAACAGAAAAGTAAACACTCACTGTCAATGATAATGATGAAACATTTAAAAGCCTGGGCTATTCAAATTTAGGAATATTACAAATAGCTTTTTGAAGGTATGTTTCATTTCACTATTTCTTACTTACTATTAGGAATATTCTACATAGGGAATGATCTGACCACATCATTACATGACTATATGATAAATTTTCATGTTCCCCAATTGCACATAATAGGTGTTGAATAAGTTCATTTAATTGAAATGAACTGAATTTCATCTACAACCAAAAAGAGAAAAGCAAACAAACAAACAAGGATGCACTGGTCACTGTATAGAATCTTAGGACAAAAATAATTTACATTATCTTCACGTTTATTGATGAACTGCTAGATCCTTTTGGGCTCGAAAGCTTTTATAAATTAAGCTGGGTGTCCACTTACTTGCAAAATATATCTTCACTGTCTTTATTTATAATGCAGTGCCCCCCATGGCACCTTATACATTTGTCAACCTCACATTTTGGACCTTCATAGCGTGTTGGACAGACACATTCAACACTTCCGTCATCCCCAACAGTACAGGATTCAGAATTCACACAGTAGTGGTGACACACATCTAGGAAGAACGCACAACAGAGAAAAAGAAATTATACTTCAGGATGTCTTTCTTCAGTCACAATACATGTTACCATTTCATTTAATATTTAAAGATGGTGAATCGTTAAGCAAATATAAAAATAAGTAAATTAATTAAAACATCTAAACATTTAAAAAGAGCCAATCGATAAGTAGATTAATTTACAAAATCAGCTTGTAATTACATGTAACTAGAATTCTTTAATAATGCTATTGATTCCTCTTTTTGCCAGTCAGGCATCATCTCATATGCTAAAAAAGATAAGTTATATTGATATAATGCTAGCTGAGGAAGTCTTTTGGTTCTGAATTTTAAAGTTTAAGTTAACCAGATTCCTTAGTTTCCTTTTCATGGGCAATATTGCTATTATTCTGATATGAGCAGAAATACTCCAGATTTCTTTGGATATCATTTATTGTTTCCTCTCCTTGCACTGTTTTCATCCAGAGGACAGGGTAGTATGTAGTGAGTGGAGGACTCCTACCTCTGCATCAGCCCTTTGTGGTACAAAGAAGCTTTCCTCTACACAGAGCAGAACAGGCCCGCTATTTCTGAACACCTGGACAGTTGAGCAAACAAGGAGATGTGCCTCTCATGGAACACCAAGAGAGAAGTGAACTGGGAAACTGATCCGTCATGGGTAGGAAGTGAACAGAAGTCTACGCTACTGTTCCCCCTTCTAGGTGAGAGCCTAACATCCCAGTCAGAGGGAAAACCTCCATGTGGTGTGAGTCTTTTGTTTGGGAAGATGTTTCTTATTGAACATTATAAACAATTTTCTCAACTACAGAAGATTTCCTCAAATATTTCTATACCTCTTGAATGGGAATAATAAAACAAAGACCATGTAATAATACAATAACCACACTATCTTTATAATTAGACATTCTGATTCAGTCTTTTGAAAAGCAGACAAGTATATGTGTTTGTATATCAACATACTATAATGTATCATATTCAAAATATTGAAATTCATAATACAATAATCTTAAGCAAAAGAACTGATTAGATCAGTATCAGACTTTGTGTTTAGAAGCTGCAATTTCCTTTTAGCTAACTAATTATGAAGCAATGTTAAATGAGATTAGCTGAGATAAAAATCTCAACTTATAAACTTTAACCTGCTGTAAGACAGTTATAGCAGGTGAGGAAAATTAAAACATAATTTATAATTCTCATATTTGTATATTTATCTAGCCCTTTATTAAATCAGACAGAAATTAAATTTATTGACAGGCTTGCTTCATATTTATGGAAATTTATTTCAAGCATTCTTATGCTTGCTCTTGCATTATGCCAAGTACCCTCATTGAGATTCAGTGCTTCAGTCTATTAGCATGGTTTTGGCTATATTTAAGAAAAGTAGCACTTTCAAAAGGTGAGAGACTTGAAGATCTGAAAACTAATGCAGTGTTAGCAGCTATCCATGATGGTGTCTGTCTGCAGTTGCCCCAGGCTTGGTGGTTAGAGAGTACACATTACAGATGCTGTTTTATTTATGAAGAATGTATGATCAGCTGCCTATATGAGCTTCTCTCCTATTCAGTGCAGAAATCTCTAGAGAACAACTCTCATTAGTTCAGGAGCTCAGTACCTTTTACTGACAAAGTGCTCTTTTCCTATTGCCCCCCAATTACTTTAAATGTCATCCTCTGATCCTGGTCCAGTTGTCTGATGGGGCATAGAAATTGGCTTATGTATCCTTCCAGGATCTTCATAGTATGTCCTCATCTATAGTGGATAACTCATCAAAATCATGTAGGTGACTTATTTGCAAATGTAAATTCCAGTGCTCATCCCTGTCACCACTGCCCACTCATGCCTAGATTCTAATTCATAAATCTGAAATGGGGCCCAGGTGATTTACATGGGACTGGTTGAGGAACTAGAATTTGGGAACTGGAGAATGTAAGAAATGATGACCCGGAAACACATTTTACTGAATAACATAGGGACTACATTGTTCAATAGTTGTCAAAGGATTTGATTTAACTAAAATATCTCCTTTCTTCCTTCCTTCTTTCCTTCTTTTCTTTCTTTCTTTTCTTTCTTTCTTTCTTTCTTTCTTTCTTTCTTTCTTTCTTTCTTTCTTTCTTTCTTTCTTTCTTTCTCTCTCTCTCTCTCTCTCTCTTCTCTCTTTCTTTTTTTTTGAGAGAGAAAGTGCATGTGAGCAGGGGTGGGGGAGGCAGAGGGAGAGGGACAGAATCTTAAGTAGGCTCCATGTCCACTACAGAGCCAGATATGGGGCTCAATCTCATGACCCTGAGATCATGACCCTGAGATCATGACCTGAGCCTCAATCAAGAGCTGACAACTAACTGAGCCACCCAAGCACCCCTAAAATAACTTATTTCTTAACTAACTGTGGGCCTCAATTAAAATGCAATTTTTAATCCAAAATTTTGGACCATTTTATTTTTATAACCACATCACTGAGAAGACCTGAGAAACTGGAAAAAATTGGGTTTATGATTGCCCTATAACACACTGTAGCAAGGAATAGTTCTCATTTGCCTAAAGTGCTAAAGGGTAAAGTTAAATACTCACCTACAGTATACTAACTATAAGTAATTTTGGTGCATGAAATAAATCTGCTTTAGACTATGATTAAAAAGATGTGAGAATATATACAACTTATTGGTGTTCAAAGAAATACAAATTAGGGGTGCCTGGGTGGCTCAGTCGGTTAAGCGTCTGACATCGGCTCAGGTCATGATCTCCGGGTCCTGGTATTGGGTCCCCCATTGGGCTCTGCACCAGCGGGAAATCTGCTTCTCCCTTTCCCTCCACTCATGCTTGATCTCTCTCTTTCAAATAAATGAATAAAATCTTAAAAAAAGGAAATGCAAATTAACACCACAAAGAAATACCATTGCATTTCCACCTAATTGACAGCAAATAACAAAAACTCTCATACACTGCTAGTAGAAATACAAATTGGTTCAACTGATTTGGAAAACAATTGACAGTATCTACTCTATTTGAACATACCCACACTTTATGACCTAGCATTTCCACTCTTAATATATATCCAAGAGGAAAGCATGCATATGTGTACAAAAATATGTATGTAATATGCACAGCAACCTGTGCATAGAAATAGCCCTGAACTAAAAATAATCCAAATGTTCATTGCAAGAAGAAAGGATAAACTGTGGTTCATTCACACAAAGAAATATACATACAAATATATGTATATATACACAAACATTGATATCATAAATAAATAAAAAATGTGGGGCCCCTGGGTGGCTCAGTCGTTAAGCGTCTGCCTTCGGCTCAGGTCATGATCCCAGGGTCTTGGATTCGAGCCCCACACTGAGTTCCCTGCTTGGCCAGGGGCCTACTTCTCCCTCTCCCACTCCGCCTGCTTGTGTTCCCTCTCTAGCTGTCTCTCTCTCTCTCTCTGTCAAATAAATAAAATAAAATCTTTAAAATAAATAAATAATGAAAGAAGTACAGCTAATAAGTAACAACATGGATGAATCTCACAAAAGTAATGAGAAAAAAAGCTGGACACAAAAATATATATACTATTTTTTTTTTATTTATATAAAGTTCAAAAGACAAAAGTAATCTAGGGTTTTAGAAGTTAAAAAGGACTTATCTTTGGGGAAAAGGGAAGGGATAGTGAGAAAGACCATCAAGGAACATCGGAGGTACCAATAATATTTATTCTTGACCTGGATGTTGGTTTACCTGGTGATAATTTATTGAACTGTAAACTTGTGATTTTAAACTTTCCTATTTATATTATGTTTCAATAAAAAGATTTTCTAACCTAATGGCAAATAAACTACAATTACAATATTTTAGAAATTCTAGTTAATTTGCTAACTAGGTTAAATAGGTTTTCTCTTTATAGACACTTCTATTAAAAGGAATTCATGTCTACTTTTTATGCTTTAAAGAAAATTCTCTACCCTTTAATGCTTTCAATATTTTTTTCCTAGCATGTCAGATGCACATTATTTAATGCAGTTGATTGGCCTCACGGTATAAAAGTGGAATCCAAAGAATGTAAAAGAAATGTTTGCTTAAGATGAAATTGTGAAATAAGCAGATATTAGAATTCGCACTTTAATAAATAATTCTAAATTGCATGCTGTTAAGCCATGCCACTCTTTCCTTCTAAAAAAGGCAGAAATCATTTTAGACTCAGAATGCTTTCTCTACAGATATTCAAATGGAAGACATTTCATTTTCCCCAGTTCATATGCTTCACACTTGATGCTATGTTGAAATTCAGGCATAGAGAGTTGCTCACTATACTCCGACCCTGTGAGGGTTGCTTCCCAGTGTCTTTCTTCGAAAATGTTCTGATGATCTCCCACTATTAGGCTTCGGATATGGAGTATGTAGAAGTTGCTTGACTTATGTATGTTCAGCTGGATTGTTTTCTGCACCCCTATTAGGATTTTAGGGCCCAACACTTTGTATGCATAGTCTCTCTCTCCCTCTCTCTCTTTCTCTTTGTCTCTCTCCCTCTCTGTTTGTCTCTCTCTGTCTTCAAGACTTCCCTATTTACTCAATTCTCACTCCAAGATTCCTGAACGCAAGAGAAAGTAACCTTATTTAATAGGAGACTTTGTCATCTGCTATTTAAACTACCACATAAGTGGAGTGCCTGGGTGGCTCAGTTGGTTAAGCGTCTGCCTTCTGCTCAGGTCATGATCTCAGGGTCCTGAGATTGAGTCCCGCATCAGGCTCCCTGCTGAGCAGGGGATCTGCTTCTTCCTCTCCCTCTGCCTCTCCCCCTGACTGTACTCTCTCTCTCTCTCTCTCAAATAAATAAATAAAATCTTTAAAAGAAATAAACTACCAGGTAAGCATTGAATACTTGTAAATTGGAAAGCAAAATAATTCCTTCAAGTGTTCTCTGTTATTTCTATTTTAATCATGACACATATCATGAAAAAAATTTGGTACATCTGATGGTGCTATTTCTAAAATGGACGATTCAACCAAAGTTCACATTCGCTGCAATTGTCTCAGTATCAGGACAACAATGTGCAGTAAGTCACTGGAGAGCAACCTAACTTTTCTCTCATTCAATTCTCAGCTCTAATCCACTTTGAATTATAAGCATCTAGGTAAAACTTGTATAAATATATGCAATATTTTTACCAGTGTCATCTCTCTATATACTCCCAAATAATTACTACACATTCATATTTAAATTCTAAGTCTCTCTTCAGCTGTTTATCTAATAAAAAGAATACTTCATTAGCACTTCCAAATCCAGCAGAAATTTAGCAAAGAATGAAGAAGAATGGTATATGAGAAGGCTCCTTTGGTATGTAAGTGCTCACTTTGGTTCTAAGGATTCCACCATGACCTAATAAGCTCTGAGATAAACAGAAAAGTTTAGCACTCACTGAAAGAACACTTTTCTTATCCCAGAATGCTAAAAAATAGTTACCACATACAGCTTACCACTTTAAGCACCAAAAAAGCTTTAAAACCATTTTGAAGGTAATCTTTCTGTAAGATAGATATCCATTTTCTTAAGTAAAATATATATATATTTTAAAGATCTTATTTTTAGGTAATCTCTGTACCCAACATGGGACTCAAACTTGCAACCCTGAAATCAAGAGTCACATGCTCTACCAACTGAGCCAGCCAGGCACCCCATAAATACCAATATTTTTAATCGCTCCTGTAACACTATGATTCTTAATTATTTCTAAGAACTTACCTTTGCAGAAGTTTTATAGCCTTCTGCTTTTTGTGTTTTCATTTTCATCTTTGACTAAGTGACAGGTTACTGAAAAAAAAAAAACTTAATAATCCCTCCCAAAGAAAACAGAGTTAGGGATGTTGGTGGTTGGTTAACACCAAAGTGTGTAGCAAAGGGATTGTCTTCTAATTTCTGACACAGACACAGACACAGAGACACCAGACACACACCCCAATTACCTGTTTTCCCCAAAATTTTAAATTTGGCTTAATAGTTATTGGAATTGAAATAAAGTAAAAAAAAATGTGGTACACTAAAAGAAGACAAGTTAAAAGAAAACATAAGTGATAGGACATTCTTTGTTAGAGGGCATTACATGGGGAAGGGACTGAATGTCGAAGATGAAGGAGTTTAGCCAGATCAACCAGTAAGCGTTCAGAAAAAACAGTTTGAATTTATGGAAAGGAAAGCTGGTAAAACAATATGGTTGGTACTGTTTTGAACAATTTGAGTAATTTAACCATGACAATAAAATGGAAGGGTGGATCCATAATTGATTATTTGCTGAGGAACATGCATCTGCCTAATTATATCCTGGGAGCTGTAGGAAGAGGACAGAAATATGAGAAAGGCCACCAGCTCTCAGAGAGCTGACAACCCAATTGAAAGTTTAAGACAAGAAGGAAAAAGAACCAGAACTGATCTGAAAAATATCCACCGTGGCAAGAGCCTACAAATATTACTACCAACAAAATCTTCCTTCTTATGAAACATTCCACCCCCTAAGTTTTAAGCATTTTATTGACCTGAATGGCATGACAATTGAGATGTTCCACATACAATAAGAAGGAGCAATAATGAAATGTAATTAATCTGTGCTAAGAAACTAGAGATTACCATGAAATTATGTAATAACACTTTATATTCACAATATAAAAATTGTTATAACCTCTGTGCAGTAATTACACTAAGAACTGCATAGTTGCACTAAACACAATCATGTAATCTAAAGGACAACGATGGATATATAATTACAGAGTATTCAAATGGTAATTAGGTGAATAGTAACTGGAGAATAAGTGAATGGCTATTTTCTGCAACAGAAATAAAATAATTTTCAAGGGATGCCATCATTGTACTCTGTCTTTCTCTCTTTCTCTATCTTTCCTTTTCAAGCAACCAGAAATATAAGGAAATACTTCTTCCTTTAATCTTTTTTAGAGAATTTTAATAGGCTCCACAAAAATATGGGTTGTATGGGTATATATACAGGTTTATGAATATTCATGGAGAGCCAGATGTCTATAAAATCTCTAGCTGCATTTAACTTCTTTCCCAAATATTTCTTTCTATTGAAAAGTAATTGCCAATACTATTTAGCTATTAACTCATATTTGCAACTGGGCTATTCACATTGTAATAGTTAGTGAAGTGTGAAATTTATTTAAAGAGAATAAAACCAAACTAAAATAATACCACCTAAGCAGGAGCTGAAGATATTCAGTAAGAATCTTTAATGAGTCTTTAATGGGTAATACAGATGGTCATATAGGGGAGACTAAATTATACAATTACATGTATATATACCAATTGTTCTACTTCACTAAATTTTGACCTGGTTTAAAAAAAAAAAAAAAGTTATGTGAATTCGCTTTAAGATTCATGATTTTTTTTTTTAAAGATTTTATTTATTTATTTGAGACAGAGAATGAGATAGAGCATGAGAGGGTCAGAGGGAGAAGTAGACTCCCTGCCGAGCAGGGAGCCCGATGTGGGACTTGATCCCGGGACTACAGGATCATGACCTGAGCCGAAGGCAGTCGCTTAACCAACTGAGCCACCCAGGCGCCCTAAGATTCATGATTTAAGTAAGCATTTGGTAATTTAGAACTACACACAACCACACAACCAACCAGAAGTAGGACTGTATTACTTTCACAAAGAAGATGAGGTAGAATTATCCACAGTGCATATCCCCAGGCATTCTAGAACTCAGCTCCAGTCTCAGTGCAATTCATACTCCACCTTCACTGATATTTAATTGTGTCCCAGGAGCAGTAGGTTCTATGAATTTTACTAATATCCTCCCTACAGGGAGGTTTATGGCAGCTTCCATGAAGGTATAAAATGTGGAAGACAGCCAATGATGGTATTTTATAAACTTTTGATGAATACTCATGCTAAGGTGACATAATAAGGAAAAGAAAGAAACAAAATCATTGGCTAGAATATGAAGGATTTGGAGGTTAAATTCAGTTCTTACTCTGCCTAACAATGTGACCTTCTCTGAGTTACTTGACTAATTTATCCAATATACCCATTGATCATCTTTGAACAGAGGCAGTATTACTAAACATGCCTAAGATTATCTCACCAGGCCTTCCTCCCCCACCTATCCTCAACAGTGCCCTTTATATCATCAAGACCAACTAGGGCCTGTTTTAAGTAAAATGATGAAAATGATGATGATGATGATAATGATGATGATGATGACGATAAATATTCGATTTTAGCTGTCTTCTTCATGTCGGGCTCATTTGTTGGTTATAGTCTCATGCATTATATGGCATTATTCTCATTTTATGGATGAGTAAACTGAGGCACAAGGAGGTTAAGCACTTTGCCAAAGATAACACAGCAGTAAGTGGAAGAACAGAAATTCAAACTCAAATAACCCTAACTCTAGAGAATAAACTCTTACTTTTCTTATTTAACAAGTCATACATTTATTCAAAAAAACCCCAAACCAAGCCAAACAAAATAAACCTCTACAAAGTAATTTTAAATATCTTTGGTGTTCTCTTTTTTTTAATGTGTATCTAAAACTGAATGCACCCCCATCTACGAAGATACCTGAGGGTCTCACCACCAGCCAGAATGTTAAATGGCCCTGTCGCTCAGGAGCAGCAGGCCCAGGCGATCTTACTTGGATGCCACCACAGTCTGCAATATCAGAGCTCAGGAGCTCAAGCTGGACTCCCACACCCCACACCTCATCCACACGTTCACATTTCACATGTCATTCTCAGTCTCCCATCCCAACCGAAATTGGATATTTGCCTCTCTAGCCACAGATAATTGGTTTACAGCCCTGGATTCTCTTATTAGAAGGAAACTGCTAACTATCCATGGCAATCTCTTCATTATCAAGCAGGATCAACTCTGGGTCCCTCCATACAAATAAGAAACCAAAACAACAGCCAAGAAATCACAAAGTGAGGCATGTCTGGAGTGTTATCATTTACCGACATCTAATTTAGGATGAAAACATTTAGGAGGATTCTGGAAAAGCTCTAAGATTCTTAAATATGTTGACAGGAGTGATTGTGGCCTTTCCTTCCCTGGAGTCAGTTTTTCATCTTGCATGGTTTAGGAGGCAGAAGAGATAAAGTAACTTGTATAAATTTGCTTAGAATTTTATGATTGTTTTCTTTGAAGGCTTATATAAGGAAATGGGAAAACAGAAATAAGAAATATTAAAATTATTCTTTTTCACAGTCCTCAAATGTTTTATACAATCCAAGATATTTTAATAATTAAACTTATTGCATAGTCCTAAATATATCTTCCAATTTCAGAGCTGAGTTTAATAAAGTAGGCAAACATTGAATCCAGGTATGCCAATTAAATAGTCACTGGGGAAAAAATGTGTGCAAAACTCTGATTAGAGCTGATAAATTTTCATCAGGAAAGCGTGTCTAAGAAAATTAGCATTTTCTAATTTATTACTAAAAATAGAAATATATCCCAAATATTTCTATAGAGAACACTGAAAAATTTAAAATAATGAAATCCATTTGGAGCAAATTCTAAAATTTAGAAGGCCAAGTTATCAAAGCGTTTATTTAAATGCGACATGTGGGGTGAGATTTTGAAAGTACCAGCATTAAATCTCTGACAGATTTATCTTTCAAAATGTGCATTAGAATGATAGCATCAATCATTTTAGTAATAGTCAAAAATTAACTCATAAAACTATCATGGCAATATTTTTTCAAATATCATATCAAATATCAAATAACATATCATATATCATATCAAATATCAAATAACAAATATTTGTTTATAAATCATGTTCTGGGTTGAGTGTCCTCTATTTTTAAAGCAATCCAGCCATAAAAGGTTTTAGCAAGTAATTATTTCTGGGTTGAGTGTTCTTCTATTTTTAAAGGAATACAGCTATAAAAGGTTTTAGCAAGTAACTATTTATAAAGTGGTAGAGAGTCACTTGAGACTTGAAAGTGAGCTGACTTGCAGATGACAGCTAAATATGGTTTTATAAGATGAGGCTAACTGAAAACCAAATAAGTGAATAAGCAGAAGATGGCTTAAAAAACAATGAGAATGAAGTGGGCTCATACAAGGTGGTACCTTTCTGACCATAAACACGTCATCTGCCATATTTAGTCCCTAATTTCTGTCAGGGCATGGAGTATATATTAAGGTTTACTTAATTTCAACCTACCAAAATTTGCCAACATCTACAGTGTTAATAATATCGGGTTAATATTGCTCATGCCCTCAGAATGCCCATACTTTGATAGAACTCTCAAGGCTAACAAGGTTGAAAAAAAAAAATCAAGATCAATAAAAAATTTTAGATAATCAGAACATGGAAGTATTTTATTTATTTGTTTATTTTTAAAGATTTTATTTATTTATTTGAGAGAGAGAGAGCGAGAGAGAACATGAGTGGGGGTGGGGGTGAGGACAGGGAGAAGCAGGCTCCTCACTGAGCAGGGAGTCCTACATGGGGCTAAATCCTAGGACCCTGGAATCATGACCTGAGCCGAAGGCAGACATTTAACCAATGATGTCATTGGTTTCTGGGCGCCACTCAGGCGCCCCAGAAATATTTTTTTTAAAGACAATTGAGAGCACAAAGTAATAACTCATTTTTAGAAAACTGGAATGAGTCTCATGGAGAAATCATGGAAAAGATCTTCTCCGATGGAAGTACCATTAACAAAGTTATTGTCCTCATGTTGTAGACTAACTAGAGGGCAGGGAATGTCCCACATCATCATACTGGGAGAAGATGAGGCCATCCTAGAAAAATATATGTAGTTCCTTTGTGCATAATTCTCTTTCTTCTCCTTTTCATTCTTCCATCCTTATTTCCTTCCTTCTTCTAAGCTACTCACTTCAAATACAAATGTCAAAGTAAGGATTTCTGATATACTTAAATGTGACCTCCTTTCTAGTTTTCCTTTAATATGTTACTTTGCAGAATGCATAATATATATATGTATCTTTCTATATCAATATACTGATCAGTATAGATATATTTAGATAGATAGAGGTTTCTACACTAGTGTGATAGAAAGAAGAAAAATAATGGATTATATTGAAGTGATTACTGTTTAATCAGACTTCACTAAAACACTGAGAAAGTCACCTTGAAAAGGTCACCTGGCAAAAGTAATATATAGTATGCTATAAAAGACTTTCACTGGTCAAATGTGCAAGTTTCCTTTAGGTCAGATATGCAGGAATTAAACAGATTATTGATATATAATAACCAGCTTTCCACTTTACTAAGACTTATAATAATTCCAAGATGATAGAGAATCACTTTAATTTTATTAGTAGTAGCATTTAACTTTTAACATGCTTGGAAGTATGCATTGAATTGCTGTAACTAGTCAGTAAAGTAATTTAATCCAAGATCCTTTTTATTTAGAAAGATTATTGTTCTTGGAAAACATCCTTAAGGCAATGAGATAAAGTCATTACTCTTTTATGCACACAGTATACTAAAAGATACTGTACCAAGAAACTTTGATATAGTAACTAATGTGTTTTCTTTCCAAAACACACTGACTCTTCTCTCCATTCAGACAGTAGGTAGGTTCTTAATTTACTGTGTTTTTTTCAGCATCTCATTTCTCACCACCTGACATCTAACATGTTTGTGTATTATTTATAAATACTAAAGTGTACCATGAAAGCAGTTTTTGGTTTATTCATGACTAAATCCCAAGCTTCAGTGGCTGGCATGCATTAGATGTTTTATTATTTTTTGTTGAATTAATGAATGGCCATTGGAAAGCAGGGCACTTCAGAAGACAGAGAACAAGAGCTGATGTTTTAGTTTTAAAACCCCAAAGGCAGTTATAAATACATGAAAATATGGAATCAGTCAACCACTCCTAAAACTAACTGAGGTTTGTCAGGATGTGTCTGTGTGTGTTCAGGCGGGAAAAGGAAGGTGGGAGATGAAAAAGGAGAATTAGATGGCAAGCAGAGATAGACGTCAGCAAGTCCCAGTAAACAGGCCCTTGGAAATTTGGTCCTTGCATTAAACATACACTTAGCTGCTGCACCAATAAACCAACTACTAGACATTCTAGACTGCCATGTGAAGGAAGGATGTGACTTGCCAAATTCTCAGAAATGGGGCATTCTACAGAATTAGATAAACTTTTCAGCTTCTAATACATTTCCACTTTATAGTCATAGTCTAATCTGTGTGTAGAAGTACACCTATGCAAGAAATTATTTTCTTCAGAGGCTTGTCCTACTTCCTTTCATGTGACTCAATGTGTAATTCCATTCTAAATGTATGGATCATTTCAGAAATTATTTTTAAAAAGCAGCTCAGATCATATTCATAAATGCCATAAAAATAATAAATCTTTTTTATATGGTGGCTTGCTTATCTGAGCAAATTGGAATAAATCTATTTTTGTTATCCAAATTATATATTACCTAAATATATATAACCTTTAAATATGTAACTTATTTTAATTACATATTATAAATGATAGGTACTTGAAATATCTATTAAAATGAAAATTTTGGGGGGGGCGCCTGGGTGGCTCAGTTGTTAAGCGTCTGCCTTCGGCTCAGGTCATGATCCCAGGGTCCTGGGATCGAGCCCCACATCGGGCTCCCCGCTCGGCGGGAAGCCTGCCTCTCCCCCCTCCACTCCCCCTGCCTGTGCTCCTCTCTCACTGTGTCTCTCTCTGTCAAATAAATAAATAAAATCTTTAAAAAAAAATGAAAATTTTTTGAAAAAAGCATTTGATTAAAAAATTTACAGAGGACTTTTCTTATAAATTATCTCACCTGAAACTTCTAACTCTGAGAAGCAGATAAGGTTTTAACTATTATCATTATTTATTTTACAAATCACCTGTCACCTATGATGATGAAAATAATTTGAAATCCAAAGTTGTAGAATACTATTTGTTAGTCCACAATTTTCTACTTTACTAGTTTTAAATGATCTAAAAAATGTTTGAATTCCATATCATCACCTCTAGGAGGCCAATGCCTTATCCATTAGGCTACTGGGGCTTCTCATATCATCACCTGTAAAACTCAGTATTTCTTTCTCACATCTGGATTCCAGCTTGAGAGATTCCAGAAGAGCGAACTTAGAGAGTATGTTCAGTGAAGATCCAGAAACCCACTGAAACTATATCACATTTTATTTATTTGTTTTGTTTGGGCAAGAGATTCTTAAAAGGATTAGAAACCCGTACTACCTTCCAATGTAAGAAGAAATCAGGATTTGAAAAACTCTAGCTTATTCTAGCTATTTGTGGTATGAAAGGTACCATGGAAGGGACATGAGTTCTTGGACTCAGACAATAATTGATGGAGTTAAATAAGGTGTCTTTCATTACATGGTCATAAACCAATTTGTTTGTTTCTGCCACTATGTTGATTTATATTTATTGATTTATTTTTATATCAATTTTTATCAATTGATTTTCAAGAAAAGCTTACTCTCACATTAAAATATAGATTTTCTCATTTCTCAAAAGGAATAAAGTACAAATTATTTCATCAAATTGAAAATAAAATCATATAATTACCATGGATTTAGTGATGGATCTTCAAGTGGTAAGGCAAATATAAAAATTCAAATGCAGATACCTGACCTTTCGATTCATCTTCTAGTACTATTTGAACCAAGTGACTTTCTATTTCTCAAAATGTCTTATACTTAAGATGTATCTGATTCTCTGGTCGCAACCCTCAATAAATGTGTTTTTTTTTTTTCTCCTAATAGTTAATTGTCATATAATTAAACACTTATATAGTGAAAAATTATTGGCTATATCCTTTCTATTTAACTTTTGCTCTTTTCAATGTTAACCTCATCTATTGGAAAACAATGGATTTTAAAATATATTCATTTATTGAAATCAAACTTATAATTATATTTTTGCATTCATGAGAATTAAACTGAACAAATAAATACAATTATTAATACATTCTTTTGATTTAAGCAAAGATCTGCTCTTCTTCATCTGATGGGTTCCATAATCATAGGGTAAATTATAAGTCTTCCCATCTTTCGTTGGCCTTTTGCACTCTGGGACTCAAAGGCTATGAGTTTAAGAGTTCGTTTTTTTTTTTTTTATCTTGAGAACCAATGATGGCATCCTGATTCTCTTGCCATTTTTATCAATAATCAGGATGAATACAATTTTTTCTAACATAATATTTCCTATCAAAAGAGGTCTACCTATTGCATAAAAGAGAGTAATAATACCAGTTTATAGTGACAAAATCTTTAATAATGAAAACCATGAAGATTACCACATTAACTATAAGATAGGAATCTTATTTTGTTTTCTATTTAAAAGATTTAAAGATTCCTGACTCATGATATTTTTTTCAAAACATGTCAGTTGACATTTCAAATCTGATATAAAGAATGTATTTTAAAATTACTCCTAAATTTACATTTAAATTAATTGTTTTAAAAGTGATGTTAGCAGATAGATGCATTTAACTAGAAACAATTTGCTTGGCTTGAGGTAAGCCTCAAGTAAATATTTTTGTTCAATCTGTATCTCTATCTGTGCATGATTTGTGTAATATATTATTTTCAAATACACAATTCTATTTGCAGATAATTATTTATGAATCCATTCAGTTTACTTAACACCAAGTACAGCAGAATCACAATCATGGATGGTTTCTATTCATGCAAAGCCTGCCTCCCTCCTTAACCTTCTCTCCTTCCTCCCTCTCTCACTTCTTCCCTTTCTCTTTCCCTCCCTCCCTCCCTCCCTTCCTTCCTTCCGAGGGCCTCCCACTGGACATCTTCAGTTTATTTCAATACAAATCCCTCTTCAGACAGTTAGTAACCATTACTTGTGTGACAAGTTATTTTCAACCTTTAAATAAGCAGCTTTAAGGCTTTCATTATTTTTCATATTATTTTGTAAACTCATTCTTCCTTAAGTTGAAAAAGAGGGGCAAATACTTATTGGTAGCCCTAGTGTGGCATAAAAGTAGAGGATTAAACCATATAAACTTGGCATGATTACTGAATGAAGCACTGTTTCAAGAATGTTGTGAGACTAGACTTGTCTCAAAATCAAATGAACCTGGCATGGAAAAAAGTTACTGCTCTGATGCCAGAAGAAGTAATTAAGCATTCTTAAAGATTTTTTTCCAATAGTAGTGACTGAAATTATTAAACATAATTACTAATATTTCAAGTGTAAGTTACATGACATAGAGATAAAAGTTTATCTTTTATAAAATTAACTTTATAAACACATTGCTGGCATTTTAAACAATTGCATAAAAAATAATGGTAATGCTCCTAAATAGTATGGAATAAAGTCCATTTCTGACCTTTGATCCTTTTTGGCAATGTAAATCTAAGTTGCAGCTTTGTCTAGCTTTTAATCTGCAAAGATATGCCACTGTTTTTTTATTCACCAAAAATTATGGGGACAAGTATCTTCAAAGAGCTTTTATACTGATATATCTCCAATGCCTAGAACAATAAATAATACCGCACAAGTGTTCATATATATCAGTTGAATAAATAAATTTTAATAATCACAATAAGTACTTTGACTCACATATGACATATTCTCTGCTTGGAAAAAAATGCCTCAGTTTCCAATAAATTCTTTTTTTTTTTAAGATTTTATTTATTTATTTGACAGAGAGAGAGCACAAGTAGGCAGAGTGGCAGACAGAGGTAGAAAGAGAAGCAGGCTCTCTGCCGAGCAGGGAGCCCAATGCGGGGCTCGATCCCAGGACCCCGGGATCATGACCTGAGCCAAAGGCAGCTGCTTAGCCAACTGAGCCACCCAGGCGCCCCTCCAATAAATTCTTTTTATATGAACACATTTCCCCTAAATCTTTTCCCTCTTACTATTTTTACATTTCCAAATGATAGCATAATAGTTCTAGATTTATACTAGATCAAAATTGCCTTCAATAATATTTCTATAATTCTGACAATTTTCCTCACAACTACTCAGAGTAAGATAAATAAAAATAATATATTACCTTATCGTTAGCCTACCATTCTCCATCATAGTCACATGAGAAAAGAAATGTATTTATTTTTCTTTACACACATTAATTCAAACCTAATTCTATTTTTACATCATTTTTTTCTCCAAACTGAAAATACAAGCACAGAGTTTCTCAGGGAATGTAGGTCTTCATGAGCTGCTGAGTAAAGGTGGCCCAGAACTGTTTTAAGTGGTATCCTGTCAGAGCACAGACAAAAAATTGGCCTCGCTGGTTGGAAACAAGACCTTTCTACTTTGTTTACATTCGCTTACATACCTAATACTTTCTCCTAAGTCCAAGCACTGAGTTAAGCCCCTCCAAGATTGCTAAGGTATGCAAAACATCATGGCCTATTTCATATTCTAAGAGGGTAGAAAGTCAAGAACACGTATGATGATATAAACACAGTGTGAAAATGCCAAAGAGAAGTGTGGGATGTCCTACGGCAAAGGCAGCTTCAGAAGACAAAGTGGGAGGATTAGAGAGGGTTAGCAGACATCGAGGAGCCCACATGTAAAGACAAAGACGTATGAACAATTTAAAGGGACACATTTTAGAGACCATGCAAGACCATGAACAGGTTTCCACGGCTGGAAAAAAAAAAGATACACAGTGAATGTGTTGTAGTGATGCAGGCAAGAAGCCTGAATAAAAGCAGTGCTTGTCTTCTCACCAAGAGAAGAAGAAATGGAGGACCCTCAGTAGCCAGGGCCCCAAAAGACTGTCACTCTAGACGTGAATGCTCTAAGAATCTTGAATATTTGCATACTTAGGAAATAGCTAGTTCTGATAATTTCACTTTTTAACTCATGCTCCTTTCCTGAGGTTCTAGGTTCAGTTCTAATTGGCCTTCATACTAACAGTGACAATTGAAAACATTTTATTCTATTTTCCTGGTCATTATTAAAATCCTTTGGTCTCTTCTGCGTGGGCCTGTCATTGGCTTCATCAAGGTTAAAATTCTTATTAACACCTCTATTCAATGGAGTAGAAACTGGCAACCATCAGGTTGAACCAGTGCATGACCTGAACTTTGAGTGTTCCCATAGTGAGCCTAAAAAGATGCAGCAGAATGGGCAGGATATCAAATGACAGGAAAATACACCAGGAGAAGCTACTTTTGGAGTCAGACCCACAAGGCTATAAATTGTGGCTCCTATGTTCACTAATGGAACAGATTAAGGAGAATGTCTTAATCTCATTTTTCACAATTGTAAAATTGGATTAATAATACTTCACAGGGTTGTGTGAGAATATATGTTCAGAGAAAATAATGTTTAACAGCATATTTCTCTGTGACCAAGACATTATACACTTTTAGTGATTTGTTATTTCTCTTGCCAACTTTCCCGTAGGAAAATCAAATAGAAACAGAAAAGGTAGGGGCACCTGGGTGGCTCAGTCGGTTAAGCTGCTGCCTTCAGCTCAGGTCATGATCCCAGGGTCCTGGGATCGAGCCCTGCATCGGGCTCCCTGCTCAGCGGGGAGTCTGCTTCTCCTGTTCCCTCTGCCTGCCTCTCTGCCTACTTGTTCTCTCTCTCTCTCTGTCAAATAAATAAATAAAATCTAAAAAAAAAAAAAAAAGAAACAGAAAAGGTAAACTTCAACAGTCTTTCCCTTCTGGGCTTTTGCAAATTCTGTTCCACTCACTGCTTCTCTTCATCTAGTTAGCTGCTTCTTCCTTCTGGACTCAGTTCTCATGTCACTTCCTTCAAGAAATCTTTCCTATAGGCTGAATTTTCTTTCTGTGCTAACCACTGTATTTCATTAGACTGCCTTTAATGTAACTTGTATCTTTTTCAGAATCACACATTAGATTGCAAACGCATTGAGGGCAAGAAATATCTCTGACATCGCTGTTTTCTCAATGCCTAATAGTGACAGGTCCATTGTAAATACCAAATTTGTTTACTGACCAATTGACTAATGAAACAAAATTGCTCTGCAAAGTAAAAGTAATCCCATCATGTCATCACATATGGTAGACACACATCTATGTTTCATAACTTTTATAATTACTTGATAGACGATGGTTCTACTACCAGTTACAATAGATGAAATGTTTGGATTACTGTCAAGTACTCCTAATTTTATAAACTTGAAATATTACTTCATGTTGGCACTTATTGCAACCAGTGGGACTAAATCATACAGGTGTATATCTAATAAACTATGTTCTAATTTAAATTATAATGGCTTCTCAAGCAGATTACTAAAGAACTTTAAAAATATCAATGAGAGTACAAACAGATTGCCATTTGATTTTAACACCGGGCTCTTAGACACAGACTGAGTTGGTCCTCATTGGCCCTTTTGCCCTAATGTTACTAACTACTAATAACCACAGATATTATTATTATTTTTTAAAGATTTTATTTATTTATTTGAGAGAGAGAGTAAAAGAGAGAGAAAACATGAGAGGGGGAAGGGTCAGAGGGAGAAGCAGACTCCCCACTGAGCAGGAAGCCCGATGTGGCACTCCATCCCCGGACTCCAGGATCATGACCTGAGCCAAAGGCAGAAGCTTAACCGACTGAATCACCCAGGCGCCCCCCTCAGATATTATTGACCTCATATTTAACATCCAGATTTAAATGTGAAATGCCATGCTTATTATTATTTTTTATTTCTACTAGAAATCCTTGCTCCAGATCTGCACAAAATGGAGCTATATTTGTTCTTAAACAACTTACTTAAAGAATACTCAATTTTACTTTGCTATTATTTATCTCTGTCTCTCCTCCCTGGGTGCTTCTGTTAAAATTAATTTGCATTTAGACCTCAGGATTTTAAATTGCCGTTAGAATCGTGAAATGTTTTTACTCAGCACAACTAAGAACTGATGTTTTACCTCCCACTAATGGACCTTTAATTAGGCACTGTAATGAACCATTCTGCCATTCCTTCATTTATGGAGAGAAGATTTTGTATATGCAAGATACAATTTTGACAGAACACCAGGTCCACTGAACCTTGCCGACTCACATATAATAGATCCTAAATTTATTATGCTTTTTTGTCAGCTGTTGGATTTATCATTTTAATGACACTGTCCACAGACTTATTTTGCTGCCAAAGAACAGCATCACTATGTTTGTTGACATCTTGATCAACAATTCCAGGGGTCCAATTCTGACTGTAGTATTACTACTTCAGGACCTTAGGCAAGTTATTTAACCTCTGTCTAAGAATTAATTGGTTAATTTTAATAAGTGCTTTGCAGTAAAACGTGGGAAGTGCTATGACTGCTAATAGTGATAATAAAATGATAATGCAGCCTTTTATAATGCATCAGGCTACCTCAGACTGTGATTCTATTAAGTTGCCAATTAAAATATATGTTAACTGCATTTATTCTTTTTAAGAAACCAAATCGCTATAATGATGGCCACATGGTATTTTTTTTAACTTAGATCAAAAAGAATAAAAAATGGCAATGCTTCAACTTAAAAAAATTTTTTTGAAGTTAAAGAAAAAAAGATCAACATTCTATGATGATAGACCAATTGGGAACAGAGAAAAGCTGCACAGAAAAATACCAGATGGCTGTACCCGATTAAATGTAGCTCTTGTACATTGAGTTGATTGTTCTTTATTAACTTGTCTCCAAACTGCTTTCATTTATTTATCTATGATTATTTATTTATTTGACAAATGCCATTGTTGGGTGTAATGTCAAAGAGGTCATCCCAGACAAATAGGAGGAAAGCACACAATTAACAATAATACCAGATTAAAGTGAATAGAAACAGAGGTAAAGAAGCAGTGACTTGAAAATTCAAAGAGAAAGATTCATTCTCTTGGGCAGATGTGAAGAACCTCACAAAGGGAACATCCTTTAAACTAGACAGGGACAGATAGGATTTGGCATGGAGAGACGAAGGTGAGGAAGAATCCAAAGAAAGTGCATTCCAGAGGAAGAGACTAACAGGAGAAAGTCGCAATGCTAGGGAAATTGACATGTGGAGAAGCAGGGTAAGTGTGGTTTTACTAGAATAAGAGAAAAAGTAGTCTGGATAGTAATGAGGGTCTGCAATACACAGGGGAAGAGCTGGTGTTGTCCCTGATTTGCTTGGAAGTCATTCAGGGTTGTGAGAATATTGGAGCCAAAAAGAAAAAGCCCATGAGTTAGTAGGTGGAAGTTGTTCTGGAATATTCTGCTGTGTTGAGAGGAAGGAGGAGGAGGGGAGAGCCATGAGGACGTAAGCACGGTGTGACACCTGCACATGACTGGATTATCTTTGCTAGATAAACTCTGCGGGCCTATGACACATATTTAAGAGATAACTTAGGAAAGCAATGTGAAAAGAGCACTGGCTGAGGGTAGTGGCATTCATATATGTCAAGGGGCTGGCCTACATGAGCAGAACATACACTTAGAAAAGGAAACACCAATCTGTAACCGAATCTCTGCTACAGCAGAAGTGGCCCCCTGCTGTAACATCAGAAGGGAAATATTTAATATTGCTCTTGACTCTCAAATTAAGTCAGTGCATATTGCTTGATTCGATGCTGTTCCACGTACTTCCTGCAGTGAACAGAGACTGAGGCTACTCTCTGTGAGGACCTCAATGACATCAAACCATCTGGGGGCCAGAACATTGAGTAACTTTTAAGGGTATGGGATCTGGAGTTGGATTACCCAGGCAGAGTCCTGACTCTCCCCTTTACTAACTGTGTGATCTTCAGGAGGCTCTTTGTGTCTCCTCAGTAGCATCCTCTGCAAAATGAGAATAAAAGCAACACCTAGCTCATTAGTGGGATTAAATGGATTAATAGAATTAAGGCAAAAAAAGAAGTAAACACAAGAATGCCTGGATATAGAAAGATCTCAGTAAATATGATTGAGACAGAAAACCATTCTTCTCATTATGAATACAACATACAGCTGTGGCTACTCTTTTGAGAATCGGTACAGAGGGTGCTGAGAGAAAACATGGAGATCAGTTAGTAATTATGCAGGTAAGAAATACTGGAAACTTCAATGAAGATAGTGGGGATGGAGCTGGTGAGAAGTGTTCAGATTCTGGGTATGTTTTAAAGGAAAAAGTGAGAAAGAAGTTGGGGTGTAAAAGAAAGAGAAGAGTCAAGGATGAATCCAAAATAGATGAATGGGGATTAAAGAGTACACTTGTGGTGATGAGCACTGGGTGAGGTATGGGATTGTTGAATCGCTGGATTATATACCCGAAACTAATATAACGCTGTTTGTAACTATAGTGGAATTAAAACAAAAAATGGATATGAGAAATCTTTTAAAAAATAATGAAGTGGGTTAGATTTAAAAAAAAAAAAAAAAAGGATGAATCCAAGATACTTGGACCTAAGAGATGAGTGCTTCTTTTTTTTTTTTTTAAAGATTTTATTTTATTTATTTGAGAGAGAGAGAATGAAAGACAGAGAGCATGAGAGGGAGGAGGGTCAGAGGGAGAAGCAGACTCCCTGCCGAGCAGGGAGCCCGATGCGGGACTCGATCCCGGGACTCCAGGATCATGACCTGAGCCGAAGGCAGTCGCCTAACCAACTGAGCCACCAGGCGCCCCGAGATGAGTGCTTCTTTTTATAGATACAGGGTAAACAGTGGTAGAAGCGATTTTGGGTGAGAAAATCAAGTTAATTTAGAGCCAACTCAAACTGTCAAATAGACAATTAGGTATAAAAATCTGGAATTCAGGTGGAAGTTTCAGCTAGAGATAAACATTCGGAATCATTTGTATTTGGATAGTATTGAAGGTCACGTGATCAGTTGAAATCATCTAGGCAGCAGGTCTCAATCTCAGTCACATATGTGAAACACGTGGGAAACCTTAAATACTATTGCAGCCTAACAGAATCAGAATCTTTGAAGGTGGTGTTTGGGAAACTGTATCTCACAAAACTGTTTATAAAACTGTTTATTCTAATGTTCCGATTTGTACGGAAATCACAGGCTTGAAGAGTGAGTGTTTTTGAGAAAAAAGAGATATGAGTACAGTCATGAGCCACTCCAATGTTTAGAGGTCAGGGAGATGAGGAGGAACCAGCAAAAGATGGTGAAAAGAAACAGCCAGTAAACTTGGAATGAAAACACGAGAGTGGTAAAGACAAATGAAGGTGTTTTAAGGGGGGAGTGATTAACTTCGGACGGTGGGATAGAATAAGAATTGATAATTGGCCATTGAATATGAGAACATGGATGACAATAAAATAAATTAACTTGACTTTGATGAAAGCTATTTCAGCAAAATAGTGAAGATAAAAATCTGCCAGAGGTGAGGTCAAAAGAAAAATGAGAGGAACTGTAGCATATAACTCTTTAGAATAATGTTACAAGTAAAAAAAAATAAGCAGGGGAATAAAGTTGTGGGTAGAAAGAGATATGGGCACAAGGCAAGGTTGTTCAACAAAGAACTGGGGAGAGAGGAAAATATTGATAAAGGAGAAAGATGGGGACAGTTGTAAGAGATGTGTCCACGAGTAGCTAAGAGGGATGGAATGTATGAGTGGAGAGTATAGCACACAAGGTTCCTACTCCTACAAAGACAGAGTCTATGGATATAAGATAAAGTAGTTTGAGAGATGTGATAGTGGCAGCTCATGGCAGTTCTCTTCAGATAGCTTCTATTTTGACCAATGAAATAGAAAGCAAGTTCTTGAGCTCAGGATGAATTTGGGGAGCAGGGATCGGACGTTTGAGGAGAAAAGAGAAGATCTGACATAGACATATAGGAGAGTCAATAGATTAGCAAAACACAGTAGAAGCCATAGTAAGTGCCCATTTGACATTGGTGATAAAAACTCAAGAGAGACCTGTCTGTACGATTATGTGCTCTTCTTCAGTGGCATCCAGCAGTGGGGCACCAGTTCAGAGCAGATGGAGAACTGGATTTAATCATGGTTACAGTTTTCTAGGAAAGTGCAACAGAAGGGAAGAAAGAGCATGGGAACTGAGGGTATATACGAGGACATGATTACAACGATGGATTCGAGAATCTAAGCTGGGGAAGGAAGAAACATCGAATCTTTAAAACGAGAAGGATGAGGACAAATGTAAAAAATAGTTGGAATTGGGGTGACGGAGGGAGTGAGCCTGAAAAATAAGGGGTTGCTGAAATTGAGGTAATGGAGGGAACATCGAGATAAGAGAGTTACTAATGGTAAACATCAAAGTCTGCTGTGAGATCATCTCGTGAGACTTGCTTTCACTTACAGTACTGACATCTGTCCCCAGTGTGTTCAGGCTGGCAGTGGCAGTAAGGTTGGTTCCCAGCAGTCACACTGCAGGTCCCTCCATTTTGACAAAAGTCCTCACAGACTGTCTTACCACAGTTTGGTCCAGTGAACCCCAGGGCACAGCTGCAGGTGGGTCTCCCTATTGGAAAAGAAAAAGGAACAAAAAGAAATTATTTGACTAGAATTGTTTATTTCCATGGCATCCTCACTGGATAAGAAACAGGAAGCCAAGATTCTGGTCAAGGTTTGTCCACTACTTAATCTGTGATTTTAGGCAGTAACTTGACCTCTGTGGGTCTTAGTCTTCCCATGTTCCAGTGAAGCCTGGATTAGAAGATAACTCAGATTCACATCAGGTAAAATAACCGGAGCTCATTTTATGAACAATTACATATTTATGCAGATGTGTTATGCTCTGAAATGCTTATTTTATTCTTTGTACTTCTCTGTTCATGTCCATTTTGCTTTTTCAATTATTTTTATTCTATTCATATAGTAATGCAGATTGTATTAGCCATTAGAATATAAAATAGAGACAATCATATTGCTTTTTTATTCTTTTTTCTCTTTCTT
>NW_023270377.1:87435144-87525611 GCF_011800145.1 Mirounga leonina | reverse complement strand
TCTTTCTTTCTTTCTTTCTTTCTTTCTTTCTTTCTTTCTTTCTTTCTTCTTTCTTTCTTTCTTGTGTTCAACGATTCATTAGTTGCGTATAACACCCACTTGCCCTCCTTAATACCCATCACCTGGTTTCCCCATCCCCCCAACGCCCTCTCCTCTGAAACCCTCAGTTTGTTTTGCGGAGCCCAGAGTCTCTCATGGTTTGTCTCCCTCACTGATTTCTTCCCCTTCAGTTTTCCCTCCCTTCCCCTATGGTCCTCCGTGCTATTCCTTATGTTCCACATACCATATGATAATTGTCTCTCTCTGCTTGACTTATTTCACTTAGTATAATCCCCTCAGACAATCATATTTCTGTGTTGAATTATCATGTACCACCACTGCTAAAGCATGAGTTTAGACTTATAAATATTTTAATATGTTTAAAGTGGGTATGGCATCTATAATACTTATGCAATTATTTATTTTAGTTGATGTAAATATACATACTCCATTTAGTATATAAGCACTTAGTAAGTCCTATTTTATTTCATTTTGAGATTTTTTATTCATGGGAAAGGACTGTCACTTGTAGACTAGTAAGATGATTTAAAGTCTAATGTTAACAGCACCCAAGAGCAAATCTAATGGATCATTTGTGGATATTTTTCTTTATTTGCTCTGTGGAAAATAACATCACAAGTAAAGGTGAACAATCCTTTAAGGTGTTTGGAACACAACACAGTTAACTGTTATATCAGGAATGAGTCTCTCTAACTGCCTGGAATGTCAAGGGCTGGGTGGAAAATGGAGTACAGAACTAGCTCTGTAAGAGAGATTAAGGAAAACAAAATGAAATAATGGCCATCATTTGTAATGGGGAAAAGTGAAGCTTAGAGGTTGTGCAAATGTAAAGAAATAACATGAAAGAGAATAAAGAAGAAATTTAGTTATAGATCTGAATTAACTAGAACTTGGAAATGTCACTCAGGTGAAAGCATCAGAGAATATCCAACCATCTCCTCTCTCACCTTTGTAGACATGAAGCATAATTAGAATGGTCACAAAAATGTATGAGTATAAGGCTTAGATTTGAAGTGTGAAAATGATATGTTTTCTCTATTGCCATAGATTCTACATTCTATATTTTTTTGAAAAGCACTCATAAGTGAATAAAGTGCCTCCAAATAAAATCCACCTGTATTTCCAAGGGAATAAATAAGTGGAGGTTCCACAATCTATTTATTTATTTTGCCTTGAAAGCTCTCCACGTACTTAAACATAGTTGAAGCTATTGCTTCTCAGTGAACAAAGTTACATACATTTTTATGGTGAGTAGCATTGCTTTATAACTTATGTATAAATGTTATTAGTTTGGCAGCAGATAAATGCCTATTAATAGGTTGAGAAGCAAGGTGAATTTTACGTACATTAAAAGCTGAGTCACATCATGTTTTCTACTCCCAGAAAATGGCTTTAAAACTTTTAGCTAATTATTTTTCTTATAATGGTAGTGAATTTTCTAGTTGTTGCTTACATATAGACAAAATATCTTCACGGGAACAATAATGGGTGAAAAACAAAGACACAAACAAGAGAATGAATAGTGGTAGAAGATGAAGAGGACAGAGAATTGTTGGAACACAGTTACCAAGGAAAACGAAAGCTCCGAACAAAAGAAGTAATTCCTCTTCATCAACAAGAAACAGTGAATGCCTTACAAAGAAATAGAACATATAAACAGGAACACAAATTAACATGAGCTAAATGTGAAACAAACAGAACAGAAAGTACAGGAGAAATCAAAATGCATTAGAATAATCACAAAAAGTGCCATATGGTGGTAGGACTTAAGCACCGTAGATTTATGTTTTTCTCCATTATTTTCCAGGTTTTTTAAAATTAGGAGTGAAAAACATTGAAGTGATAGAAGTCTGAAAGAAACAAATGCAACCCACTAGGGCACTTGAAAACTATCCCAGTCACTGAGAGAATGACACCATGCTTTTATCTCATCTACAGCTGTTTTGAAACTAGGGCGGAGTGATCAGGTTGTCCCCCACCTCTCCCCACCACCAGCCTATGCCTCACATCATTTAGATTCTGGATGAATTATTTTCAAAAGGCTTCTTTCTCTTCCTTTTAAAAGATTTCTTTTTGACAAGTAGAAATCTTCATATTCAGGGGAACATTACCAACTTGAAGCTGTGTGTTGATACAGCAGATCTTTTGTTTGCTGATGGGAAATGAACCACCTGTCACAGAATTTTATAATGGGCTCCATCTAATATTTTCACGAATCTCTCTGGGTGTACCCTAACAAGTTGCATTGGATTTATTTATAAAGATTTTTTAGGTAGCTCAATTTGATTTTGGCATTTGAAAAGGTAACAATACTGTTACGATGACTAAGGTATAGATTTATAGCAGTGAAGCATCCAGGGAGTTTGGGAGTTGACAGCCTACAAGAGTAGTATAATCAGGAAGAGCATCAATTAACCGGAGGAAGGAGGGGGAGGATCAGTTTGTTGCCTCTAATCAGTCCGCCTTCTATAGCATTCAGACCTTTAAAGTGTGGGTTGTCAGACTGCCTGGATATAGACTATCTGTGCCAATTACCTGTGGGGGGACCATGGACATCACTTCTCTGCTTCTTTCCCCCTATGCAAAACAATGGGGATAATAATATGGGGTTGTTGTGTAGAATCAAATAAAGTAAATGAGATTATACATGCAAAGCATTTCTAAAGGTACTAGGCACATAGAAGGCACTCAGTGACACTTTAGCTCTAATTGTTTAGTATTATTATTGTTGTTGTTATTTCTACTGAGATTCACCATTTATCACTTTGTAACTGTGTCCTAAAGAGACACTGTAACATTCTAAGAAAATCTTTTGGAAAATTGTCTTAAATTACACATTTTGTCTCCATTATTTATTTAAGATAAAATTAAATTTGAATTTGTATGGCAGCAATGGGATAAAGCAGAAATTCTCTATCAAGTCTCAGACTTCAGCATCTTTAACTTTGAAGGATAGGTCTTTTTCTCTCTTTACTTTCTCAACATGCTTAATTCTACACTTTAAAAAGAAAGAACACACAACAAACACAAACAAAAAAAGCACACCTAGTATTTTTATCAAGTCCATTTACTTGTATAACTTCAAATTTTGATATATACTTGAGCTTTTTAAAGAAAGAGTCTACATGCACAGCTTCCAGTTCTACCAAATATATGACAAAATCTTTGATCATAAAGTCACATCCCAACCCTTTACTGGGTTTACAGTTTTTATTTTTTCAATATACAAAACGATGTATCTTAATCTGTTACTTCTCTTTGCTTTTTCAGAGGAGAGGACAGATCCCTCAATACGAAGGTATTGTTCACATAAATCAATTCTGATTCCCTTGTGGTAAAAAAGGTTTAGGGATGGAGAAGTTAGTGTGTGTTTTCTTTACTGTGTATTTATGTACTCTTGAAAAGCTTATCTCTGATCTCTTAATCCCTAAATCCACTGATTCCTTTTCAATCATCCTCCTCCTCAAATGTTCTCCATAATTTTACACATTTTATCCTTGAAATTTATTTTTTATTTTTTATTACACATTTATTACACATCTACTCTTAAAAAATTCTATCTCTGCTTGGTTTCTAAGACACTACCATTGTTGATTTCCTTTTTTTTCTGACTGTCCTTTTCAGTTGCCTTTGTGTTTTCTCTTTCTGTCTCTTAAAATATATTCTCTAAACTTCTTTTTGGTGATACAGTTTCATGGGTTCAACAATTGTCTCTCTATCCAAATAGTTCAGTCTCAATTTTCTGACTCTGGGCTCATTCTCCTTCCAAAATGACAGACATTCATTCTCAGTCTTTGTCATATGCCTCAGTGTGTCTCTGCCTGCTCAGTAGGTTCAACTCTCCCATGACCCACAAGAGAGAAAATTCTTCTCATAAACATTGGTGTCGTGTATGGTAGCATACACGATTTCTGAAGACTAGGTTCTCCCAGTGCTAGGTCTGTTGCATATTTAAGTTGGACATTATATTTTAGCAAAGTGCCTTACTAGCTGTACACAACAAATGGAGCTTAGTTTAATTGCTCCATTAATTTATTATTAATTGATCTGCTTCTGTTCATAGACAAATGGAAACTCTTTGCACATATCTTCAAAAATGTGCCAGCAAATTTTCATGCAACAAGGTAAATAAATAATAAATGTTGAGATGTAACTGGATAATCAATAGTAGCTAATGTCAAATATGGTGAAAATATAACTAAAGGTGTTGATCATCTATAATCAAAAATACATATTATTAAGGAATATTCATTGACACAACTAAAGATTGTATTGCTCATAAGAAAAATGGAAATGCCTTGGATTCTCACAGAGTTCTTGAAATTTCGCTAGTCTTACATGGCCCTTACACACCAAAACTAGTCTCAGTAAAAATGGGTCATCCTGAAATATTTCATAAGAATATTTAACAGGGAACTAAATAATAAATTTAGTGCAAAGTTAAATTATTTGTTTTTTGGTATTAGACAGACCTGGGAATCAAATCTTATTAGATATTTATTAATTATGTGGCTTTGCAAAACTTACATTTCTTCACTAGATCTCATTTTGCATCTCATTATGTAAAATGGTGCTAGTAATGCCTACTATGTGTTCGTAAAACACATGGCACAATGTCTGCCACATAGCAAATACTTAATTGGTAGTGTTATTATTAGTAGTTGTGTTGGTATTTAAAGACAAATTCCAGGACGCCTGGGTGGCTCAGTCAGTTAAGCATCTGCCTTAGGCTCAGGTCATGATCCCAGAGTCCTGGGATTGAGCCCATGTCTGGCTCCCTGTTCAGCGGGGAGTCTGCTTCTCCCTCTGCCTGCCCCTCCCCCTGCTTGTGCTTTCTGTCAAATAAATAAATAAAATCTTTAAAAAAAAAAGACAAATTCCATATGATTCCACTTATATATGGAATTTGAAAAACAAAACAAATAATAAAGAACTGACCCATAAATACACAGAACAACCTGGTGGCTGCCACAGGGGAGGCAGTGGGGATGGGCAAAATGGATGAAGGGGAGTGGGAGGTACAGCCTATCAATTATGGAATGAATAAACCACGGGGATGAAAGGTACCAGCTCAGGGAATATAGTCAATGATACTGTAATAGCATTGTATGGTGACAGATGGTAGCTACACTTGTGATGAGCATAGCATAACTTACAGAGCTGTCAAATCACTCAATTGTCCACCTGAACCTAATACAACATTGTGTATCAACTATACTTCAATAAAAATAAAATAAAATACAATGTGACTATTTTACTATATTATCCTATTCTACAAGTCTGGTTGTATTTATCATATAACATTCATCTTTTAGATATGCTGTATCTTACATATTAACTATTTGGATTCAGGTTTCTATCTCCAATTTTATATTCCAAGTAACACTATAATGAACATCTTTACTTCTAAATATTTTGGTTTTTATCATTATGTAATCCTTAGGATATGTTTCTAAAAATTTTATTTAAAGGACACAGAAACTTTTTAAACTCTTGGTGAGTATTTCAAAATTGCTTGCTTCAAGATTTGTACCATGAACATTTTCTTCTGATAGTGATTGAAGGATGCTGGTTTCATCGGTGTGTGACGGGGCTCCTGCTGTACTTCTCCTCTCCAAAATCCTCCTTCCTCTTTTTCCTCTTTTCTCCTCTTTTTGTATGTTTGTGTGCATGTGTGTGTGAGACTTTTCTTTTGCCATTTGCTCATTTTGCTTTCTGTATTTTTTTCTACTTGATTTGTCACGGCTATGTATTTCTATGTCACTTATTTGTTAAAATTATGTGCCCTATTTAATGTTTTTATAATTTTATATTTTCAACAAAATATTCTCTGAGATCCTCAAAAAGCCAGTAGGACCAAATAGCCAGCTTTTAGCACTCCCTAAATATAAACAGTATCTATGTTAAGGAAGCTAGGACATCAAGCTTAATTTAAATTAAAAACAGCTCTCATTTAAATAAAAAGTGAAAGAAAAACAAAGATGGGCAGTTTGAATGCATGTTCACCCTTTATCAAGATGTTAATCAGGTGATTGTGTACTTAATGTCCTAGGTAGAGATGGGACTTAAGAGACATCAGGATTTACGTTTTGTCATTAGTCCCATGATGTTTTGAGGGTATCCAAAAGTTCCTAGTTTTGCCTTTGAGCAAACATTTTTAGGGCAGCCATATTTGATCATATCTGATGGCAGCCATATATGCCCCCCTCATATTTGGGCCAGTGTCCTGGGCAGAAAGAGCCAGAATGAATGAAAAAGAAAAGTCTTAGCATCAACTTATTATTTTAAAAGCCCTTTCTGTTGCACTGAAAAGTAATGAAAAGAATCGGTTTTTTGTTTGTTTGTTTGTTTCCTTTCCTTAACAGGGGCCACTTTCTGTTTTAGTTCTGGGGAAAAACCTTTCACTGGCGAAGTCCATTGATATGGTAACAGGGAGAATTACAGTGAGAGTTTCTGCTTTCATCTTTCACTTAAGACATTTTCACTAAAGACTTTCACTTAAGACATTCAATACAAATGTATTATCTACTATAAAAAATTGCACTGTCACTCCTTTACCTAGGCAGTCCTGCTTTTGTGCACTTTCAAACTCCCTAAATTAAAAGTTGCCTTCCCTTCTGCATAACTCCAAACTTTACGTGTGGGAGTATTTGGGTATATTGCCCCAAATTTACAAACTCTCTTGCTCTATTACTCTAAATCAGCTGTGTAGAAAACCTTGATTCTTTTTGATATGAACATTAAAAGTCTAAATAACAGAACTCTAAGAGTAAGGGAAATACCAAACAATATCAACATACTTTTTTTTTAAAGATTTTATTTATTTATTCATGAGAGACAGAGAGAGAGAGAGAGGCAGAGGGAGAAGCAGGCTCCCAAGGAGCAGGGAGCCCGATGTGGGACTCGATCCCAGCACCCTGGGATCATGACCTGAGCCGAAGGCAGACACTTAACCATCTGAGCCACCCAGGCGCCCCATCAACATACTTTAGAGAATAAATATTTATAGAAGTGAAGATTAATTGTAAATATATAGAGTTAATCACGTAAATATCCTCATTATATTCATGATGAGAAAAATTCTTCAATTATTCTCTATTTTCTATAATAGAATGATTGAATAATTCAATGCTTACTCTCATTTCCATTATCTTGCCCAAAGCAAACTTTATCTTAATATCCTCCTATGAGCAGGTCATAGAAATGAACTACATGCACCCTTGTCGATATAATCAATGTCAAACTATTTCATTTTGTAGTACTTTCCTATATGAATACAGTTCATATATTTTATTTTTAGTTTTCTCTATTATAAAAAAAAAACTTAAGGAATGAGGAAACACTCAATGCAAAATTTTAATTATGCCTCTCAGATGTGTGCTTTTAATTAACTGCTGACATTTCCTTTGTTCAATTATTATAGTTCTATACAACTGTTATAAACTTATAAATTTTAATTAAGGCTGCCCCAGACCCTAGTCATAGAGTGTCCACATAGGAATTTGCCAAAAGGCTTAAACGTAAGTAAACCAACAGTGAATAAATCCATGAATTGCCCACTGGGATTTGTTTAACAAATTAACATTTGTGTGGAGATAATGAGGTTTTACAGTCTATAAAAACCAAACAATGTTTTTATAAAACCATATTTTTAAAAGTAAAAAATGCTTTGTAGATGACTTAATTGGATATGATATTATTATTAATATTTAGGTGCTCTATGACAATAAACTACATGGCCATATCTCAAGTTAAATTCATATAAGGACTCGTTTATATTACTAATTTGAAATATAATTTTTTTCTGAACATGTTATCTATGTAAATCAAGATCTAATAATCTATCTGGGTGCAAAGATAAAATCGATACAGATTTTAAGAATACAGCAAGATCTCGACAAATGATTTGAACAAAACATTAAAAGTTGTGCTGTATCCACATATAGTTCAGGATCCATGACAGGGCAGAAAATTCAATGTTTCATAGAGATTTGTCCTTGTGGATCCACTGCAGGTTGGAAAGATATTTATAGTTTGGAGTACCAAACTCTTTTCCATTTAAATATTTCTAAAGGCAAATATAAGAAAAGCATCTGGTTGTAACCCCCCCAAAATTTATTATCTTAATGAGAAAATTAACAATCAAGTAATAAAATTCTTAAATGACTCATGTGTGTAAGAAAAGCTTCTCCCCTAAAGGAAATGGTATCTGTGTTACTAAAATACAATTACAGGTCATACCCTTTTACCAAACATTCATTCAGTTTTTATTTGCATGGTCCCAGTACTATATTTCTCCCACAACGATAGAATATACTCTACTGTAAGGAGTAGCTTCTCTTAGGCAGAATGAAAATATATAGTAAGACCTAGTGTCTTTTTATTTCAGTCAACTTGCTGCATATGTTTTCAGAATTCTATTAAGTAGCTAGAATACCTTAATTATCAATTAATCATAAGTCAAAAATATTTATAGACTTAATATTATCAAATTCAAAGAAATAGTAATGCTTTTACTATTAGAATGCAAATCAGAAACAGTTTGGTTCCTCTGAACTCCACTGAAAATGCTTCTTCATGTGGCTCTTTCAGTTAGCATTATGCTAAATACTTCAAAGAATAGCATAAGCAATAGAAGCAATGAGAACTCCCAGTAAGACAGAAATTAACCGTGTAAGGGATGTGAAGATCATATGGATTAATTTTCCATTTCACTAAATTTGCATTTTTTTTTTAAAGATTTTATTTATTTGAGAGAGAGAGAACACATGAGAGGGGATAGGGTCAGAGGACGAAGCAGACTCCCTGCCGAGCAGGGAGCCCGATGCGGGACTCGATCCAGGGACTCCAGGATCATGACCTGAGCCGAAGGCAGTTGCTTAACCAACTGAGCCACCCAGGCGCCCCTAAATTTGCATTTATTGTAGTAGAATTAAATGTGCATAAATTGCACTTTAATAGTTGCATAGTGTCCTTTGCACTGAATTTTGGAATTTACAAATTATATTTTTATTATGCATTGGGGTTAATTTTTCCCGTGGGAACATATTTTAAATATAATAGCACTAAGTAGAAAAATACATTTTACTATTCACTTATGCACTGTAGCAAACACTTTTTACAAACAGAGCTATTGCATAAATTAATAAGAATTCCAAGTATATCTTAACATGTAGTAACCTGATATTTTCAAAGCATATTATATACTATATTGCAATGCCCACAAAGTAGTTATGATTTTAGATAGGAATTATGATGCTATCAGATGTACTGATATAGTGTATTTATATTTAACTTAATTTTAAAATTTAACTTAATTTTCAATAGCAAATGAGGTTTAGCATTAGGCTAACTGTTCAATTAAAAAAGGACATGCAAAAGAACGAAACTGGACCACTTTCTTATACCATACAGAAAAATAAATTCAAAATGGATTAAAGACCTAAATGTGAGACAGGAAACTGTAAAAATCCTAGAGGAGAACATAGGCAATAACCTATTTGATATTGACCATAGCATCTTCTTTCTAGATATGTCTCCTGAGACAAGGAAAACAAAAGCAAAAGTACACTGTTGTGACTTCATCAAAATAAAAAGCTTCTGCACAGTGAAGGAAACAATCAACAAAACTAGAAGGCAACCAACGGAATGGGAGAGGATATTTGCAAATGACATATCTGAGAAAGAGATAGTATCCAAAATATATAAAGAACTTAGAAAACTCAACATCCAAAAAAGACTAATCCAATTAAAAAATGTGCAGAAGACATGGATAGACATTTTTCCAAACAATATACACAGATGGCCCACAGACACATGAAAAGATGCTCAGCATCACTGATCAACAGGGAAACGCAAATCAAAACTACAGATACCACCTCACACCAGTCAGAACGGCTAAAATTAACAAGTCAGGAAACAAGTGTTGGCGAGGATGTGGAGAAAGGGGAACCCTCTTGCACTGTTGGGGGGGGGGATGCAAACTGGTGCAGCCACTCAGGAAAATAGTATGGAGGTTCCTCAAGAAGTTAAAAATAGAACTACCCTATGATCCAGCAGTTGAACTACTAGGTATTTACCCAAAGAATACAAAATACTAATTTAAAGGGACAGATGCACCCCAATGTTAATAGAAGCATTATCTATAAGAGCCATATTATGGAAAGAGCCCAAATCAAAGAAGTTGTGGTATCTATATATCTATATCTATATCTATATCTAATATAATGGAATATTACTCAGCCATAAAAAAGAACAAAATCTTGTCATTTGCTACAACATGGACAGAGCCAGAGACTATTATGCTAAGTGAAATAAGTCAGCCAGAGAAAGACAAATACCATATGATCCTGTATGTGGAATTTAAGAAACAAAATAAATGAGCAAAGGAGGAAAAAAAAGAGAGAGAGTCAAGCCAAGAAACAGACTCTTAATTATAGAGAACAAACTGATGGTTACCAGAGGGAGGTGGGTGGGGAAGGGTTGGTTAAATCGGTGATGGGGATTAAGAAGTGCACTTGTGATAAGCACTGGGTGTTGTATGGAGGTGCTGAATCACTATATTGTACACCTGAATGTTAACTAACTGGAATTTAGATAAATATTTTTTAAAAAGCTCAACCATTGGGCGCCTGGGTGGCTCAGTTGGTTAAGCGACTGCCTTCGGCTCAGGTCATGATCCTGGAGTCCCGGGATCGAGTCCCGCATCAGGCTCCCTGCTCGGCAGGGAGTCTGCTTGGTCCTCTGACCCTATCCCCTCTCATGTGTTCTCTCTCTCTCATTCTCTCTCTCTCAAATAAATAAATAAAATCTTTAAAAAAAAAAAAAAGCTCAACCATGAAATGTCAAAATAAAATAAATTAAAATAAAGAAGGACAGATTTTGGAATCAAACATATAAAGCTTATAAAACTGATTTCACTTAATCATTCTAAGCCAGCATCAGAATACCTGTAAGCACTGAGCCCTGTCACATGGTATGCACTCAACACAGGATAAGGATCATTACTATTGTTAGATTTTGTGACTTGAACTTCAATATACTGAGCTTGGAACAAATACTATTATGTTGAATTAATAATTAAATTTAATTTGTGTTAATTTATTTTTTATAAAGATACCAGGAATTAAATTTCTAACATTACATACCCTCTTTATATTTTTCACATATAAGGAAAAATGTAAATTACTTGAATGCACAATGAAATTCAAATACTTACCCAGAGCTGATGGTATACAGGTGCCTCCATTTCGGCAGTAATTGCTACAGTGATTGACTTCACACCTGTCTCCTGAATAACTAGGCCAACAGTGACACCTCAAGTCACCCTTCTCATTTAAAATGCATTTTCCTCCATTTTCACAAGTCAATTTGCATGAATCATCTGGTTATAAGAAGAAATGTACAAATTAGCAGGCTATTCATTGGATGGTAGAATAAGAACAATTCACATATACAAAAATTAAATATTCAGATTTACTTTTTTTTCATAAAATTTCTCAAATAAATACCCCTAATATAAAAGTGGAAGAAGCAAAATACTATAAATACTATCTGAAAACAGAGAAATCAACTTTAACCACTGTTGAATGGGGAATACAAATACTTAATTTTTATTCTTCTTTAGGCTTAAAGAATTATTAACCATTTCTTGTATTTATTAAAGCATTAAATAACAAAACCAACTGAAGCTTCCTAAAAATGAAATATTTTCCAATCAATACATTTTCTTTATGACATAAGCAAACATAGCATATTTTTAGGACTATTTGATATTAAACCAAACTGAAATATGTAAGATAAATGTATAGTGTATATATAGTATATATAGTATGTATATATATAGTATATATATATTGGATTTACACATATATTGTGTATATATAGTATATATATATATATATATCAGATATGGAATATTTAATGGAATATGGATATATACCAGATATATATATATATATGTAAACACACATATAACTTACAGTATAGAAAAACATTTAAATGAAAATACATTCTTTGATATACATCCTTATTAACTATGTATAAACAACTCAAAACTAAAAGTCACTTAGGTTTGGTACAAGATGTTGATAAAACAGTGTCAGAAACATTTCCATATGTAAAATTTTCATATGGAAAATATTTAGGCACAATCTGTCTACTTAATACATTTTGGCTGAGAATAAGAAAAGGATGGTTATTCCTTGGGGTTGCAAAATTATTTTTAAAAATATGATGAGTCTTATTTATGATAAGAATTGGTTTGAATAATTTTTCAGGTTATGTGTGTTGACATGACCTTACTCCATTAGAAATACTGCTTTACTTAGGGCAGGATATATGATGCCCAATAGAACACAAATGATTGAGAATATTGTAAGAAGCATTGTGTTCTAGAATATGCCTTCTACTAAAGCCATGCCTCTTTTATATCAAAGTAAGGTAAAATCAAAACAGCCTGTATTCTTTATTCAAGATCCATTGGCCCCAAAATAGCAAAAGCTTTAATATATCACTGCAATAATCACAAGAGCACTTTAAAGAGCCTCAGTGACTTCAAATAAAAAAAAAAAAAAAATGACTCAAATATCACATCCACTATCATAAATAGAGACTATTTATCAGCAGTACCAGGCAATTCTGAGACTTGCCTCATTGCAAAGCAAAGAGTTGAACACAGAGGTTGAATTCTCAAGAAAGATCTAGAATGGAAATATATACTTCCTTAGTTTAAAATTCAACCAAGCATTTCTAATTCGTTCAGCATAAAATATCCCTGATTGGAGTTGTGAATGTAAACAGTGAAGATAAATATTTAAGGCATTATGATCACAGTTAAGATTATTGTGGGGGAGTTCATTTTCATCTGTAAATGTTCTATGTAAACTACATAGAGACTCAAAATCTCTACATGTTAGGACATGTGCACTTCTGTAATGTGCCTCATCAGGCACCAGAAATTTTAAAATATAACACTGCTTGATGAAATAGAAGTGGAGTTTCAAAACCTAACTCTAATAGTTCTATAATGAAAAGGAAGGCTGCTTTTGCCAATAACTAAATCACCCCCAGAAGCCAAGTCCAGCAATTATAATCAACTATAGGAAAGAGCAGGTAAATACTTCTCCAAGAATGAGTAACATTTGAATTTCAAATTTCTTACATGAAGATTAAAAATATTCAGTGTCTCATCATTTAACAATAGCAGCTAGAGAAAGGCAAGTAATTATAAAGAGCAGAAAAACTTGGCTATATCAAATGTTAATGTCAGGAAAAAATCAATTGGCATTTATCTACACCAATCAGTAATTCTGAAATCTATTTATTTATATTCCTCACTGAGGTGGTCCAAACTGTCTGCTACCAAGGCTCATATGCATAGTGGCCAATGTGAATATTTTTTAACACTCTGATTATTTAAAATATAAGACTTTCTTTTAAATTAAAAAAATGAACTTTTAGGAGGTTTCTATAATCATGCCTTCCAGTCAAATCTGAAATAGTAAAACTGAAATTTCTCACAGAGTTTAAGGAGGGCACATGATGTGATGAGCACTGAGTGTTATATGCAACTAATGTATCATTGAACATTATGATGTTGGCTAATTGAATTTAAATTAAAAAAAAGTTTTAGATCTCAGTAAGTGTACACTTAGAAAAAAATGCTTTCTCATTTCAAACATAAAACTATAAAATTTGATGAATTAATATAGCAAAAAATCTATTTCATTTGCTTGCTTACTTAATGATAGATTTATCTTACAGTGCTGTGTGTCTACTTTTTGCAAAGCATTGTGCTAGGCAGTTTATCTATGTCATTTCTGCTCTTTTCAGTGACTCTGGACATGGGTGATGCGGGCACTATAGAGGCACTGGGGTGTACTAGGGGATGGTGAAGAGTGTAGAATGCCGAGGTTCACCTTGGGGGACCACCATTATTAAGTAATGTTAGACAATCAATTGAGCCTTGCTTCAATTTTCTAATCCGAGAAAACGGGGGCAATGATCATATTATTATTGGGGATTTGGGGGAATTAAAAACAATAATATACATATACTTACATTATGCCTTGTTCATAAGCCTTCAAAATATTTATTATTATTATTACAAGTAGTAGTGATATTTATTGTTAATCTAATTTTACACAAAAGAAACTGAGACTAAGGGAGGACAGGGCCAGACAAATTAGTTAATTGATAGATCTTGGCCTAAACCAAAACTCTGCCTCAGATCCACCCCAGGCCAACTTCTTCCTGTGTATTTGCTGGGATTATGGGATAAATTAATCTGAGTTTTAGATAAATCATTTATACTAAGCAAAGAAGAAAAAAGGGAGAGTATGTAGAAGAGATATTAATGTCTAGTTATAATGCAAAAACAACGAAAACTGTAGGCAACTTGACCATAAAAACAACATTGACAACATCAGAGTCAATGGAAAAGTCACATTGGTGGCATTAGTAGAATACTTCTGTGCAGAATTCTCATCTCTCTCTCAGGGGTCTCTCCCACCCAAACAATAGTATAAGTAGACACAGTACATAGGGGCAGAGGGACACCTGTGAGATCACTGGTTATGAGTGTGTGTGGAACTAATAAAAATGTGGCATATCTTCTACAGGGAAAGACTTGTTTTAAAGAATCTCCTTCTGAGAGGTTAAGGAGAATATGTGGCCAAACATAGCTTACCTACATGAACATGTCAGAGCAGCTAGTAAAAAATGTGCCTAATAACATTTGAAAACATCCATTTAATTCTATTTGATCATCACAGTTGAGATCACAGCTACTCTGGTTGGAAAGATAATCAATGAAGAGAAAGGGTGCATTCTAGTGCCAGTGACAGCTACCTTTTCAAGAACTGGCACTAAAGGACTCATCCCAAATACCAATCATGATTCACAATTAGCTCTCTGTTAAGAAATTTCTAACCTCGTCACCCACAACACTGTTTCACACGTGCTACAGACTAACTCAAATAAATGACTCACTATTTTCTTTACATGCCTTATTTTCACGCCTTTTCAGTTCCTCTGTCTCAGGGTTCTGATCCCTCATTCCCACTTAATCTGAATCCCCTCTGTTTTGGCAGACCCTGTCCTAGGGTCATATTCTATAGAAAATTGTAATCAATTCTCTAATTGGATGATCATCTGAATTCTTCTAATGGTTTTAACTCTTGTCTCTTCTGGGCCATGTATCACTATCCACACAAATATCTATTGGTGTTTATGTCATTCATCATATCATCTTTGCAAACTTTTCAGCTTTGCATATCCAATGCTTAAAGAATATATATTAAATGAAGGAGTTATGATAGTTTTAGACACCTAGAGTCTTGGAAAGGTAGAAGTCTTCAGATTGCCTATAACTCCCAGTAGAGAACAATGAGAAAATGATAAGGGGGTGGAGAGGCTGACTGAGGGCAAAGACACAGTCTTCATGTGAGGAGTTCATTCTAACAGAGAAAAATACAATAGGTAGAAAGTCCTGCTGTGAAGAGATCCTAAGTGTATCTCACTGGAAAAATGTTGTGATCCTCAAGGGATTTTACAGCACTGTGTTTTTGTCTGTGTCATAAAATTTAGTAAGTGCTGATTTTATTTTCGCTTAATAGTAATTTGTTTTTCCATTATGGCTAATGTCTTGATTATGAGGGAACTTCTCATCAGTCTACCTGGATAATTGAGAGATGTCTCTTTTTTGTCTTTTCTCATTGTACTATTTTGGTTTTTGATTTTCATTATTTTATTTTTTGACTTTCTGCTATTTAATACTTATAATAAGCATCTGAAATAACATTTTACTTTTTTAAATGTTTGTTCAATGTTTATGTAGCTTCTAAAATATGAGCTCTACGAGTGAAGCAATCTTGTCAGTTTTGTTTCTAAATTAGTCCTTAGCTTCTAAATTACTGCTATGTTTTGCTCAGAAGCCCTCAAAATATTTATTTAGTAGTATGTATTGTGAATCAAATTTTATGCAGAAGAAAGTACAACTTAGTTTCTTATCCTGTTTCTTTCTTTTTTTAAAAAAAATATTTTATTTATTTATTTATTTGACAGAGAGAGAGAGTACAAATAGGCAGAGTGGTAGGCAGAGAGAGAGGGAGAAGCAGGCTCTCCGCTGAGCAGGGAGCCCGATGCGGGGCTCGATCCCAGGACCCTGGGGATCATGACCTGAGCCGAAGGCAGCCGCTTAACCAACTGAGCCACCCAGGAGCCCCTTGTCCTCAGTCTCGAAACTAGTATTTGGTGCAAGAAAGTTGTTCACTATGAACTTGATGAATGAATAAGGGATTTTAAGGTTGGGTTTAAACATGTAAGGAAATGGCATCCTCAGAAATACCATTATCTTCACTGATAAAGAGCTATATAAAAGTATCTTGATTTGGTGTGTGACTGCAAAGGTCTTAATCTAATCTTAGATGCATAGTAAATGTTCAGTGCAGCTCTGTGAATAAATGTAGAATAAATCAATTAGGAAGTCATCCTCAGAGAGAACAGTTTATGCAGGCATTCAAAAACCAGTGATATCAAGGCAACTGCATTGACGATTGTGTAGCTAATTCTGTTCAGTTTCAAGAGGTGTGAAAATTTATCATACAAATTAATTCATTGTTTACAGAATAATGACGTTTACCTACCTAATAAGCTGTCATCACTGCAAGTACCATTAATCACATATTTGCCTTCTGGGCACACACACGTAGCTCCAAAAGGATTCAGCAAACACAGGAATTCACATACTAAGTCCAAGCATGGATTGGGCACTGATTAAAACAAAAGGAAACAAAGGAGTGCGTGACTGTAAGTACCATAGTTTTCAGAAACATAAAATTCAACAAGGTGAAAGGATGCATTAGCAACACTGAAAAGAAATCATATCAAATCTCTACTGGGTAGATCTCATTTCAATGTTACCGTTCCCATTTATCGGTAAAGAGAAATTCTTACCCAACGCCCATCATTAACAGGAAGTTTATCCTGATTTACACTTCCCACAAGAGAGAAGGAATTATTCAAACATATACTTTGTCACTCTTCCATTTGACTTCTTTTCGGTAAAAGAGTTGGTCTGGGATACCGAAGTAGAGTTTGGGTTTATGTAAAAAAAGTAAAGCCAACTGAAGTCTTTGGGGGACCTACTCCTCATTTTAGGTAGTTTCAGAACTGTTGAACAGACAGAAACAACTTCCCCTTGTATTTACAAAGGCTTAAAATCCGTAGGTATTTGTCTGTTTGAGACACAAACAAAAGAGAGGACTCCTTTTTTCTAAAAACTAGATTTAACATGGTTTCCATCAGGTTACAGTTTTTGTGCATGTAAATGTCTGCCACATTTATTTTTGTCTAAATTTCTACCCAATTAGCATCCTCTGCAGTCATAACTGCTCCGCGACTCTCCTTAGTGAGTCTGTCCTTAGAATGAAACAGAAATGGCACCTAGGTAGTGAAATGGTAACTGTGAGAATGGCTTTGACTCAGTTAGGACCACCACTCAAACACCTATTATATTCAGGGCAAAGTTTTATTTATTTATGTAGTTTTTATGAAGGTGGTAATATTTGACTATGAATAAGAATCAAACACAACTAGAGGATGATAGTGTGTCCTCATATTAACCTTGGAACTAAATGTGTCAGATCACTGGTAAAGAGCAACAAAAGTTTGGAGAGGATTTCCAGAAGTTCTTAGGGGACTATCTGTAGTTTTAATCTGTTTCCAAAACTGATTTGGATAAATATCAAGTGTTACCTTTCCAGACAATTGCACCAAATGAGGTTAAGTCTCTTTTTATTTGCCATAAAAGATTATCAATAAATCTTAAAGTTTCTTGAAGCATAAACTCATACATAAAGACAGATCATTAGAATTTCAGTCACATTGTTTTTTTTACTTTGTTCTTCAATATTTTTGATAGTTGTGTTTGAAGCAGATCTTTCAAGAGAATTGCATCAATAATTTATTCCTTTCTAGTAGGGAAAGTAACAATAAAAATCATAAACAGAGAAAATATAGCCCTTGAAAACAGTACTCCTCAGTTGCTTTTAAAGATGGAATGTTGATGCTATGATTATTACTTGTTATCAGTAACAAGAGTCAAAATGGCTAATGATGAACTTCAATACTTGCATGGTTTATGTATAGACTCACAGGTTTTATTGAAAAACAGAATGAGACTTTTTTATAACCAAGTCAATTCTAATTCCAAGAAAACACAATCAAATGCAAAATTAACTTTTGCATGATTTACATCTTGACTTTGGTGATAAAAAAATCTAGTAATAGCAACATTAAAGTTACTTAACTCACAGCATTAAGACATTGAAATAGTTAAAATACTTTAAAATACTGTCTTTTGTCAAAAACAATATAAAATATACTTACAGTCTAGTTGTTTATAGCGATGAGATATCAAAACACCTTTTGTTTTATCAATATTTAAAGCTAGGTATTCTACTGAACCATGGCCAAATTTTTGTACTCGAAATACACCATTTTTAGATCCTGCTCCATATATATAATCTTCAAAGACATCAATCCTATGTGGATGTAACAAGCCTAGAATTTTTAAAAAGTGGAGTTATAAAAGTTGCAATGTAAATAGGTGCTTGGACTTAAAACCAGGTTTATTCAAGATCATGTAGAAAGTCTTACCACTGTTGTTTAAAAAAACTTTCAGAATTATAATATTTTTAATTGTAGCTGTAAAGTTGTTAGAATTAATTTTTTTGCAGTAGGAATATGTGAAATACTAAACATATCACTCACAACATAAAAAACGTTTCCATCATCACTTTAACCATCTGCACCACCACAAAGCATTTGCTGGGGGCTTACTGTATGCAGAGTAATATGCTGCATAGTTTTCAGACAAAAGAAAGCTACAGGCCAGATTTATCCATTGCACACAGACAGGCAGTTCACAAAATTCTGAATTTGTGTTCTAGATCAAATTAATGATCAAATTAGATGGCCTGAATGACAAAAAGAACAGAAAAAAAGGCATTACCATTGTCTCTTTTAGAAATGGGATAAAGAAAACAAACTAGCAAATGGTAATGTTGCATACGACTAGTTTGGCTAACAATAATAGAGGCTATTGTTTTTCACATTTTAAGAAACAACTTATTTTAAGATATTTTTATGATAAGAATAATTAATCTAACCCTGGACATTGAAATGTATAACATGCAAAATGACATTTATAGTTTAGTTATTATCTAGAGATTGTAAAACATAAAGTGCTTTTTTAAAACTTGTATATGTTTCTTCAATGTACTTAATCTGAAACAGGTTAGCTTTATTGTTATAGCAATGTGTAATTTTTTTTTTGCCATTTGGGTCATTATACAAAAAACACACGTTGGGTAAAGGCACAATGAAAGTTCACTTTAATTATTTTTCTTTAAATTCCTCTGCTTCTGTTAAAAAACAAGAAGCAAAGCTATATTCAGTATTTATAATATGTAAATATAAAAACTTCAAGTACATATTATAAAGAATTTGTGGTTAATAAACGAAGAGGTTGTGGTAGGGAAGGGCAGGAAATACCGAAGGGAAAGAAATTAGATTCAGCAGAAAGAACTGAGGTTGCAGGCAAAGCAAGTGTGAGGTACAGACGGTAGAGACTGAGAATAAAAAACAGGAGATGGGCATAGAGGTGGGGATACAAAAGGGCACCACGGAAGAAGAGCACAGGTAGACTCTGCACTCACTGGAGGTAGAGGTAAGTTATTTTTACACACTGCTTTTCACTTGGATGTACAATTGTTACAATGATGTTTTATTATATACAGTAATTCATTTCTGTTTGCTATCACTGCAATTTGAAATAAAACTTGTGTTCAGAGGCACTAATCTTGACTACTTGAAGTGCTCAGCTCAGAATGTAATATCTACAGAAGGAACAGAATGAATATTTTCTGAATCTGGGAAGCAATGGGCCATGTTCATTCTATGCTAAGGAAATTCTGGCCTGGCCTTTCGTTATTCTAGTAGGAATGAAAATTATAATCTCTAGTAAGAGCAACAAGTTGGAAGGAAAAAGAATTTGAGGAAATTCAGAATGTGAAGCTTTCATATTTATACTTACGTACCATTACTCAACACTCTCAATAATAATTAAAAGATGAAACAAAAGCACTTCACAAACCTTGTTTGCTACTGACAGAGATTACTGAATCAGAGCCATCATACAGAACACTGCCAATAATAGAAAGCTCAAGGTCAGCCCAGTATATCCGTTCACTAAAATGATCCACAGCCAGACCTGCAATATCAATACATGAGGACAAAAATAAACAACAAAATAAAAACAACAACAAAAATAAAGTTGAAATTAATTAAAATTATGTTTCTGCTTCTTAATGTATAATTATGATTGATAGTTTTTCTTCAAGTATCAAAGAAATTACCCAGTCTACATCATGGTACTGTAAAAAATTAGAAAAATAATGAAATAATTACTCCTTACGTGCAATACATATTTATAGCTTACATAGAATTTAATAAGCTGTGGTAAAAACTTTACTTCACATAGGAAAAGCTACCCTAAATATCCTTCCTCTCCACACTTACTGGTCTCTTAACTATAGCTATTTTCTAAAATACTTTTCCATGATATTTTAGTTTTTATGTTTATAGTACATACAGAATTAATTCATCATTTAAATAATTTATCCAACCTTTATTTAAAATAATTCAGTGTAATTAGTTATATTTTGAGTATCTTCATAAAGGTACATATCTCAGAATATAAAAAGCGTACTCAAGACATTTTTGCCCATTTGGAATTGGACTATGGTGTTGTGAGCCACCTGTGTGCATGCTGAAGTCTAAATTGACTAAAGATTGATGTTTATAGTAGGGAAGAATGAATGGCAAATTCTTTAATTAAGGTTCTAGTTGTGCTTAAATTTTTCACTCTAATCATTAATTTTCTCCGGGACTGCTTGTCTTTATTTTTTATCATCAGTTACCTGTTAGTGAATAACAATGGGCTAAAATAAGATGTGGTAAAAAAAATCATGGTTTTCTACTCATTCAATTTTTTAATTTTTAATTTCATAATGTGATTGGAGTCTAGACAGTATCTTCTCACAAAAATATCATTGACATAAAAGATATCTTAAGTAAGATCTACAACACATGAATTCTACAGTAAGTCTTCACTGCTGTAGATGTCTAATTTTTGTGACATAGCTAGTCTTTATATATGATGTATTACATAATAAAAACAGTATAATGAAATTAAAATACTTTTGGCAGCTGAAAGTTAAATAGCTTTCCCAACTGGAACATTCAATGAGGGCACATATTGCATGGAGCACTGGGTGTTATACGCAAACAATGAATCATGGAACACTACATCAAAAACTAATGATGTACTGTATGGTGACTAACATAACAAAATAAAATAAAATAAAATAACAGATACACCTCCATGGCAAGGCAACTGATTGGGAAGTGTTTCTGAATTTGTGCTAATTGGATTCCTGTGTAGGTGGGTCCAGGATTTAACAATCAGAATGAAAAACAAAACACACAAAAAACCCCAACTCACAGTGAAGATCGTTTAAGAATCATTTTTTAGTTAAGGATGTAGATCTAGCCCAAATGTAATCAAACTAAATAAAAAAATTGCTTCAAGTAAAATATAAAGATGTACTATGCCCAATCAGTCTCTGAAAATGACTTAACAATTAAAACGAGTGGCCCATGTTTTACTAGTTTCTGCTCAATGATTAATTTGCTATTTGGAGTCATGTTGGGAGTTATGATTTTGCTTCTTCATGTATAATTACTGGTAACATGAAACATAAAATGAACCAGTTTCCTGCTGCCCTCCATTATATTTCAAAACAGTTGTCTAAGCAGGGTTGGAAACACTTTCCTTTCTCTTTCACAGATGCAATATAATAAAGAAGTAGATTAAAATAAGCTGTCTCCAAAATTGGTCTTTACATTTGGATATTAAATTTGTTAAAAGAAAACAAAGGGTGTGTCATACAGTCTCATTAAATATTGTTGCTTTAGATTCAGCAGCAGTAAAATAGTTCTCAAAAGTTTCATATATTGCCTTATTAGTCTAGGCTTGTCTAAGACATACCCATCTTTATCAGCTCTGGTCACATATTTTACTATTGGATGGAATTACAGCTAGATAAAAATTATATAACAAAGCTTTCAGATGAGTGGAGTTTATATTCCAAAAAATCCACAAATCGATGATTTTGATTTTTCCTTAAGCCCTTTAATAAAAGAGACAGTCTTTTAAATTAAAAAGTTAATAAAGGAATCAACTAACTTTTCTTGTTATAGAGATGAGAGTGAAGTTTATATGAAAGAAGAAATTCATTTTTATCTTTAAAATATCACATCTCCTTTTTGTCTTTAATAAAGTACCAATAATAAAATGGAAAAAAAAATCAATTCTCAAGAAAGTCATTTTTAGCTGAACTGGGAATGATGGATATCTGGAACCAAGTCTGTGTAAGTACAGAAAATTTTAAATAAATGCCATTTGTGCTAATCAAGCATTATGGAATCACAATTTGGATGGCTTTTAAAAGATAAAGACACAGGCTCACTAAGTTTTAGGAATGTATAATAATGATCCTAGTCATATAGTCATTTATTTAACATCTCCCATGATATCAAGGCTATTATTACATTTTAGGGATTTTTTGAATCTCACTTTAGTTGAACTCTGAAAATTTTCAAGATCCTCCCACTAGTCCTCCAATTTCCACTATGGTCTTAAAAAAAAAAAGACAGAGAGAGAAAAGAAAAGAAAAGAAAAGAAAAGAAAAGAAAAGGAAGGAATGAAAAAGAAAATGTTAAAGCAAAATCTTATAAGAAATGACCATAATACCAATATGGTTTTTAAGAGAGAACACTTGGAGAGAGTAATAAATTAAAATCACTGTATTTTCAGAAATAGAGAAAAAGATTATATACATTCTGTGTTAAAGGAAAGCCAAGATTTGTAAGGTAGTATTAACCAGCAAGTGTGCACTACCCTATTCTTGATTTAAAAGGTGATAAAAAAGGTCCAAAAACTGAAAGTATTTACGGCTATGTCAAATTTATTTTTAAAAAATTGTTAGAAGTATTTTTTGAGGGGTGACTGGGTGGCTTAGTTGGTTAAGCATCTGCCTTTGGCTCAGATCATGATTTCAGGGTCCTGGGATCGAGCCCCACTTCAGGCTCCCTGCTCAGCGGGGAGTCTGCTTCTCCCTTTCACTCTCCTTCTGTGCTTTCCCTCTCTCTCTCAAATAAATAAATAAAATCTTTTAAAAAAGTATTTTTTTTTGCGACAGGTTGCCTACCTACAGTCTTAGATTCCAAACTAAAGTTATACATACACACACACACACACACACACACCCTTATTTGAGTGTTAGTAAAACAAATGCATCAAGGAGTTCCAAAACAGTCCTAAGGGTTTTTTTTTTCTTTTAATTTGGTTTTATTTAAATTCAATTAGCTAACATATAGTGTATTATTAGTTTCAGAGATAGATTTCAGTGCATAGAACACCCAGTGCTTATTATATCACATGCCTTCCTTAAGGCCCATCACCCAGTTACCCCACACCCAACCTACCTCCCCTCCAGCAGCTCTCAGTTTGTTTCCTATAGTTAAGAGTCTCTTAGGGTTTGTCTCCCTCTCTGATTTCATCTTATTTTATTTTTCCCTCCCTTCCCCTATGATCCTCTGGGTTTTATCAATTTCATTTAATTAGAGACCTTTGTTGTCTAAGGAAAAAAGAATTTGCAATCAATAATTATAAATGGTGCAGGGCCAATGTGTACTTCTTTAATCTCTCAGAAATTGCCAGGATTTGGTAAGCTTCTAGGTATCAAATAATATGTTATTTAAATCAAACTCGTAATCTTACATGCTCTCTTACTGGAGAGAAACTGGAAATTGTCCTTACCTGACACATCATTCATTAACCCAAATGTATTCACAAGACACTTCCCTTGTACTATACACTGTAAGGTACTAGGTACGTAGCAAAGAACAAAATAGATCATGTTCCTAATCTCATGGAGCATGCTTCTCAACCACCACACAATTGATTGAATCAGAAGATAAATTATGCTTTTCATTTTTAACATAGTGTCTAATAAAATAAACAAGTGTGCCATTTGTCAAAAGAAGTTATAAAACTGCACCATGAGTTAGAGTGTTAAAAATTGTGGGCATTCATCTCTTCATTCATTCAGTACGTAATTATTCTTTTTTTTTTTTTTTAATTTATTTATTCATTTGAGAGAGTGAGAATGAGAGAGAGTACATGAGAGGGGGCAGGATCAGAGGGAGAAGCAGGCTCCTTGCCGAGCAGGGAGCCCGATGCGGGACTCGATCCTGGGACTCCAGGATCATGACCTGAGCCGAAGGCAGTTGCTTAACCAACTGAGCCACCCAGGCGCCCAGTACGTAATTATTCTTAAGCCCACACCAATTATGGGCACTATAATATTCTTCAATGTACATATGAATACCGGTAATGGTTTTGATTTAAGTTGTTTGTGGTCTTATTGGATACATAGAATATACATTAAAGAGTTCATGTTCTACTATATCATTAAAGCAGTAGATGATGAAGTATCAACTATGGAGATAATGAGTGCTATGAAAGCCCAGAGAATCGAGGTATTCCCATCATGATTTTGGAAAGTATGTAATGGCAGTGCTGGTAGGGAGGAAACATAAGGCTAGCAAAGGGGTAGACTGACTATTCAGCTGGATAGTACAATTCTAACCTTGAAATACTTAGGGGTTACATAAAGGGATAGATAAGTTCACATCTATTCCTATTGCTGTTCATTCCTGTGGATATCATCTATACCCTATTAAAGTACAGAGTGTAATCAGATGTGCAGCATCTCTGTGCACATATTCATTCATGAATTCAGAAATGAAAGATAGCATTTCCAATGAACCCAAAATGTAAAGAATAACATATTACACTTGGCGGGAAACAGAAGTGTTATTATAGTTACTGATTTCAATATAATAACCTTGGAGTCAGGGCAAATATTTATAAACATATACCAAGAAAAAAGAGAGAAAAAAAATAGGTACAAACAGGTCATGTTTCTGGGAAGACAGAAGTAATGAATGTATTTCCATAGAAGGATATCTCAAGGATACATATGTATAAGTACACATGTCTCTCTACATATAATATGTACATATACATACAGATGCAGAACTATGACTAACTTATTTCCAGCTGTTCATTATCATGCTCTAGTAATAGGCTATTTACAAAATCTAAATTATTTATTATTTCCTAAAGCTTGCATGAGATTTGTTCTTGACTCATTTTTATATCAATAACATGTAGCATGACAATACTCAGGAGTTATTAATCACTGTAAAGATAACATTGGGAGATGTTTTGCCTGATGGAATAAAATCCTGCTTAGGAATACAAAACCAGCATTTCCAATATTAAGAAAGTCACTTATTGAGCAGGGAGGCATGAAGTGAAGTAATAGATTTTTATATATGGCTTGTGGATTTTTAAAAATCTTGCAGAATTCTAACTGATATACAATGAAAAAATGAATCAAATTAACAAAATATACTAAATGACATTTTAAAATATGAATAGAAATAATTATCAGTGCTAGGGAGTTATGGTGGACATTATATGGAATAATACGAGGCTTTAACATTGTACACAGCACATTGTTTTTAACAATTATTCTTAGCCTGTTAGATATTAAAGGAATTATGTTAATCAATTTATATTAGTTTTAACATCTGATTTAAATTAATTGTTACAGGGCCGCCTGGGTGGCTCAGTCGTTTAAGCATCTGCCTTTAACTCAGGTCATGATCCCAGGGTCTGGGGTGTCGGGTTCCCCGTTTAGTGGGCAATCTGCTTCTCTCTCCCTCTGACCCTCCACTTGTGCTCTATCCCTCTCTCTCAAATAAATAAATAAAATCTTTTAAAAAGTAAATAAATTTTTACAAATTCTCTATAAGGTAAATATATCATATATATTTTATAAATAAGAAATTTGATGCTCCAAAGTTTATACAGGTTGCTCAGCTTTAATTCAAGCCTATATAAATGGAGGGCTTATGCTCTTTCTGCTAATTTATATTTTCTCTGTGTAAGTCACTATAGTATACCCAATAAGGTCTACATCTTTCTTTTGAAGCTCTTCCTTCAGCGATTGTGACACTGAATTCTGTTGCTTCGTTCCAACTGTTCAAACACCCTTACAGTCTTCAGTGCCAACTGGGTCTCTTCTAAATATAAGCATGTCACAAAATTCTACCCTAAGAAGCCTCTTTGTCTTCCCCTCCGTTGTCCATCTTAACAACTCCAGCAGCTTTAAATATCAGCTTTATTTGCTAATTCCCCAAGCTTTAAGCTTAAACCCTAAGCTTTAAGCTCAAGAACTAAAATTTTCAATTACCTGTGTGATATCTCCATCTGACTGACAGCTGGGTCTCATCCACACCTGCAACATTTGCCTGTGACTGACAGCACCACACAGTCTACTCAAGTGCACCTTCTCAAGGTTCTACTCTCCATACCTAATAATGTCACATGGCAAACTCCTCTCCACCATTTCTGACTCTTCTTCTTCTTCTTCTTCTTCTTTTTTTTTTTTTAAGATTTTATTTGTTTGATAGAGAGCACGAGAGCACAAGAGCATGAGCAGGGTGGGGAGGGAGGGGCAGAGAGAAGGGAGAAGCAGGCTCCCCACTGAGCAGGGAGCCCCACGTGGGGCTTGATCGCAGGACCCTGGGATCATGACCTGAGTTGAAGGCAGATGCTTAACTGACTGAGTCACACACCCCCATTTCTGACCCTTCTTCCTGCTCTATTTTCACTCTCTTTTCCATAGCATAAAACACTCATAACTTACTTTATAATTTACTTTTAAAAATATTATATTTTTACTATATAACCACTAGAAGAAGAGGGATCTGTGTGTTCACTCCTGTATTCCAAATGCCTAACATTATCCCTGACATATAGTAGGCACACAGAAAATATTGTTGAAAGAGTGAATAAATGGCTCCTAAGAGTCTACTGCCTAAAGTGAGGCAGAAGTTTTCAAAGCAGAGTTGCTGAGAAGAAAACTCACACATGCCCAGTCACATGGGGTAGAGAGCCTCACACCAACTCCTTTCTTGACATGTCCCTGTGGATGTCTGATCAGATCCTGTTATCTACTTAACGTAAAGCAATTGTACTTGTCATGGTCTCTGAGATCCTGCATGGGCTGACCCCTACCCACCTCCCAAAGCCTTGTCTCATGCTGTTTTCCAATTTGTTTCCAATTCATTTACCATGCTCTTTGGTTTCTCTACCTCAGGGCCTTTGGTCCCATTCTTCACTCTGCGTTGCACCATCATCCCCCATGTCTATGTCTTCACACAGTTTAGCAATTAACCTTAACCATCAATACCTCAAAAAGCCTTTCCTCCCCACTATAATTAATGTGACACCTGCTGCATGCTGCACCCATTCCTCTCTATCAGAGCCATTTACACACACATATACAAACACACTTCTTTGTTTTTTCTTTTTATGGTCCCCCACATTAGAATTTAAGCTCTGTGAGTGCAGGGATCCATACTTCTGATGACCAATAGTACCTGGCATATAGTGAGCATCCAATATTTTTTAATGAAAGGAGGGATGGATAAATGAAGGAAATAAGATAATTATATGAATGGTTAAATTTATTGACTTTTTATCCCTCTTTGACACATTTCTTATCTCTTCCACTATTCTCATATGCGTTTGATAAATTCTACCATGCTAACTCTGCCTTGCCTCCCATATACATTCTCCCCTTTTCTGCTGTTACTATTCTAGTTATGTTATTCTCTGCTCTTGTCAGGACCAGACAATGGATTGTTAGCTGGTCTCTTAGCTCTGTATCTATTTATTTCATTGGCACAATGCTACCAAAGCAATAAGCCTGGAGACCTACCTTATTCACAACACCCCTTGAATCAAAATTGTACAGGTTCATTATTGACCAAGAAATCATGTAAAAACACCTTGGCATGCAAAGTTCTCTATTCTCAGTTCATGTTACATTACCTATCCTGTCCCCTTCTAGGTGTGTCATGATTCCTAATATCATAGAATGTGCCATGTAGCTTTACATTGCAGCCCCTGGCTCAGAGTGCTATGTCATTTAATATATACAACAACATCTTAAGTTAGTTATTATTATCCCTTGGTTTGCTAATGATAAAAATCAAAGTTTGAAAATAATAAGTTCCTTTCTGAGATCTCATAGCTAGTAAGTAATCCCTTGGGATTCAAAACCAGGTATATTTGACTTCAAAGAGCACCTTTATAACATCTACACCATGATAGGTTATCTGCCAACCTTTCATACGCCTACCTATCCTTCAAGTACTTGTTCAAGTGACACCTTTCACACAGTTTTCCAGTCTTAGAATACCAAATACCTATCTACTACCTGCTTGTTCAGAGCTAAGGAATCATACTTGTCCTCCTTCCCCAGAGAATTGTCCTCAACTGACTGCAGCAGCCTCGATTGGGAAGTTAGAGCCCAAAGGTCAACCAATGACTGATGGAGCATATAAAACAGGACCCCTTCCCTGCCATGGGATTTATGCTCCAAAGCACATCCCCTGTGGCTCAAGCCAAAATGAGAGTTTACCTGAAACACAGTCTTTCTGGCATCTTTCCCTTTCTCTCTCCATCTTTTACAGGTTTCTCCTGAATAACACTCCCCTCATAAATAACCTTTACAAGAATTCCTGTCTCAGGCCTTCCTAAGAACCTTCTGACAGGCAATTCTATAAATTGCTGCCAGAATCCTTCTTTAAAATGAAAATTATGTTACATATACTGTGATTATGTAAGTTAACATCATGTAAGTTGTTAATCTTTTTAAAAAATTAATTGTAGGTGATTAACATAACATAATAATTAAAAATTAATTTTGCAACTTTTCTGTAGGTCCAGAATTAATTAAAAATTAAAAAAATAAAAAGTTAAAGCTCTTTAAAAAAATGAAAATAATGTTTGAGCATATTATGCCACTTGCCTCTTCAGTTGCCTCCCATGTCTCTCTCCTCTTGAAGGAGAATAAAATTCATTCCTTAACAGTGTGTTTGATGTCCCAGATGATCTACGCCTAGCCATCTGGGCACCCTCACTTCTCCCATTTTCCTGAGTTGCTAATATGTTCCTAGGTGTACTAACATTCTTGCTGTTCTTGACACATGCTAAGCTCATTCCTAACTCATAACATGCTGTTTCCTCTGTTTGGAAAGCTCTTTGCTCACATATTCACATAGATTGCCACCTCTATGATGTTCTCTTCTCAAATATCACCTTTCTAGAGATGACTTTTTTGATAATCCATAATTCTACACCCCACATAGCGCCCATTCTTTTGTATATAGCACTTATTAGTATCTAACATGATGTATATTAAATATTCTATCCTCTGGATGAAGGCAAGTTTCATGAGAGTTGGTAATCTCTTCACTAGAGTTAGAACTTGTCTTCAGCATCTGGAACAATTCCTCATACCAGGTGGGTGTTCAATTAGTACTTGTTAAATCAGTGACTGGAGACAAACTTATGTAAATGAACTAATTCCCAAAGACTGCTCCTTCCCATAAAGAGTAAAAACAATGTAGAAGGAAAATCCTACGACACATTAACAGTTAAGAATGTAAGTGCCAAATAGAAATAAAATTGCAACTACATAAGATACTACAAAGCATAATTATTTAATAATATGTGTTCCAGAAATGTATTCTCTCCTTTGGGGTATAGTGGGCAGGGATGTTCTGTGTGGCATGAACTCCTTGTGGCTCCTGCAGTTCTGAAAATGTTTTATTGTTGAAGAATTGTTAAAGTTAGACCTTATAAGGTGGGTACGATTCAGCTGGGTGCACAAAATTCAGAAGGGCATTCTAGATGGGGAGCCTGGGAGGCAAATGCAATGGGAAAAAACAGGCAGGCAAAACAGAACAAAACAAAACAAAAAACCACACAAGCTCCTGAACAGTCCTGGGGGTATAGAGAGTTTGGAGTGGTAGTTTGGAAGATATAGCTGGGAAGGATATTAAAGCCCAATTAAAAAGAGCTGTGAATGAAAGGGCAAGAACCATGATGTCTGCCTTTTACAGAAATTATTTGTTTTCCCACCTCTTTGCCCATTTAGTTTATGATCCTGTAGGAATATTATCATCTATCCCAGCATCATTAATATATATAAGTAAAAATACCCTAATACATTATAAACTGTCAAAATTCCATGCATGTGAAATCCTACAAATGGCCTTGCAACTTAAGCAATTTTCAAATAATATCCCCATAATATCACTGGCAGTATGATAAGCCCTTGACTTTCAAGTTGGAAAAATACAACATGAAATGTTAATGACTTTCATAAAGTCATACTATAAGTTATTTTATCTGCTTGTAAAAATGATTATATTGCCAACAAACCTAGAAAGAATTGTAACGCTAATATGCTGATCATATTGCTCCACATTCTAGACTGTGTCAGAAATACATCATACCTGTGGGTCTTTGCAAATTCTTTTGTACTAAAATCCTTCTCAGAGTACCGTCCATTCCTGCTTCTTCTATGTGGGAGTGGTCCCCAACGACAGTCCAGTACATCATCCTGACGAGACAGGTCAAGTTGGTTAGCTTGCAGATACTGCTGTTATAACTCAACTTGCTCCCCAAAACAGTTTCTCTTCAGACTCTGTGCATCAGAAACACCCCAGAGTCCCTGAAAAAGCAGATTCCTGGATCCTACTCTAAACCTACAGACTGGGAGCCTCCAATAAGGGCGGGTGATTAGGAGTTTTATTTAACATTTCTCTATTTTCCTTTTTGGTCCTTGCCTATAAATGAAAAAGTAAGAGTAAAAAAGGAACAATTCAAGCAAAGGAAAGGAAAGATTTGTGTTAAAATTGTTTAAATTTGTTCATCCATACACCTACATCTTTTATTATCACAAAAAGCCAAAATACTAATACTCTACACTTCATATGTTCAATATTATGGTTAATGTCTTGAAAATTCAATCTTAGGTTAACAATACAGGTTATGCGTTCATTGCAATGTCCATATAAGACACACACACATACCTACATAGAATGTATAATGTAGCAGCCTTTCAGGAAAACATATATATTGTGTCACCATTTGGTGTGAAAAGGACATGCTTTTGTATAGAAGTAGAGGGAGTTTTAGAAGTCTTGTGAATCTATTATATGTTGAACACTTACTATAGAAAGAAAACTACAGAGCACAGGTGGGAAAAATATCTAAAAATGGATATGCATATAAAGAAATATAAATAGCCAGCTCATTAACCTACCCTCTTTTAGGATTTACAGCAATAGCATAGGGTTCTCCAGCCATGTTTGTTAAGAGTCTGGTGCAGTTGGGGCCATTCAGCTGCCCCACGTTGATAGAGTACCTCAGACTGGTCCAGTGAGTGGTGTAGTAACTGAACCAGTGCATTCTAGAATGATCAGTCCAATAAATATTTCCAGCAACCCAGTCAACTGCAATGTCCCTGGGCCTTTTAAATTCAGGACACTAAAAGAAAACAAAACAACACCACAGTATTTTCAAAAGCAAAGTGGTAGAGGGGAGGTCTGTATACATTGATATTTTATGGGAATAATATCAACATGGTCAGGTGTTAATTGTTACACGGGTTTTTTAAATATCAAAAATGCTCCATTTTATTCTTAATTTTTATAGATATTATTAATTTCACAAATCTTAAGTGCACAACTCATTGGAGTTTAACTTAGCACTGTCTTTGTATAACCACCACCCTGCTAGAATATTTCTAGAATTATAGAAGCTTCGCCTATAACTTCTCCTAGTCAGTATTCCTCGAGATTAACCATAATTCCGATGTCTAACAAAATAGATTAACCATACTTCCGATGTCTAACAAAATAGAATAAACAAATTCATATAAATAGTATTATACTATTCTATTCCTGACTTCTTTTACTCAACATTGTGTCTATGAAATTCATTCATGTTGTTGTACATGCCAGTTACTAATACTTTTTTATTGATGGGTAGTATTTCATTTTATGAATATGCCACAATTTTTCACCATTTTACTGATGATATCTATTTGGATTATTTATAATTTTAGGCCACTAAACCAAAGTCATGAATGTTCTTGTACATGCCTTTTGGTGGACACAAACATTCATTTCTGTTGAGTATTTAGCAAGGAATAGAATTGTTGAGTCTTAAGGTATACATATACTTAGCTTGGATAGATACTGCTAGCATTTTTTTTTCAGAGTTTGTACAAATATACACTCTTTTCAGCAATTTAAGGAAGTCCCAGTTGTTCTGCATCCTCACCATATAGAATTTGATTTAAAAATTGCAAAAAAGTATTAGTACAGATGGACACATTTAGAGAGATACTGTATTCAAACATATTTTAAGGAAAGGTACAATATCTGTCATTTATATTAAATTTACTAGCTTGGATTTTCTGCTTTATATTGTATTATTGAATTATTGTGAGACAGAAAAGTAAGGGAGTTCTTTGCAAATAGACAGCAAGAAAAATAATGTATGCTCTGTGCCCTTCAATTAATTTGATCACTTCCAGTAGGAAATAGTGTCATAATTAATTTGACATAGTCAGGTTTATTGTGCATAACCAAAAGTGAGAAAGGATTCCCAGGGGTATTATATCAAGAATGGAAACAATTATTTGAAGGTGATTATAACTAGACATGTGGTCAATGTGTAAGAACATCATTAGGACCTGGCAACCAGTGGAAATATGGGTTTTTAACACATGACAGTTTCTTGTGTGGATTACTAGAGAACGAATTCTATTGAATGAGTGAGTGGACTTGGATTAAAAGAAGAGAAACTAAACTCAAAAAAAGAACATGAGGTATCAATAAACAGGAATTGCTAGCCACTGCCTGCTGTGAGATTACTGGGCTCTCAAGGAAGGAAAATATGGCCTGAACTAAACACAGAACCCATAGAAATTTCTAACGACCTTTATTATCAGTCTTTTCACCTACTGATTTAAAAACTGAAATTATGAAATTTATAGTAACATATTCCTCAACTCTAACAATAAATACTATCCATCTACCCAGTGATAGCTCAGTGATGTGTAACAAAAAGCACTCTGCAATACAATATGCTTTAGAAACAGTATAAATAATAGTCACAGGTGGGTAGAATATAAATATTTGTCCTAGCCAAACCACAAGATTATTTTCAAATGTTCCAGTATCATTTAAATTAACGGTAATTTTTTTCCTGTTTTGGCAGCGTCTAAAAGTAAATATATGAACAATGGCATGGGTATGTCACGGTAAGTCATAGATTTATAAATATGACAGACAATGAAGAAAATAACCATTATAAGCTGGTTAGGGTCTGTTGGAGCATATTTATCATTTTCTAACACTAGTGAAGCGAACCCTCAGCATGCAAAAAAATATATTGGTTATCTAGCATGAGCATAGAAAAATATCTAGTTTCCCTTTATCAGATGTAAATATATACACATGATTTCCTATCCTAAGAGTATCCTTGCTAAAATAGGACACATTCCATGCAAAGTTCCACTTTTTTGAATTTAGGATTTTCATTTTGTTTTACTCATTATTTTTTCTAAAAAAAAAAAGTCTGATTATCTTTCCAATCTATACTTCTACACCTGGACTGCAGACAATTAAAAACCTGAATTCTTTATTTTCATAGAACATTCAGAAGTTTGATTAAGTGATCAGGTAAGCAGACTGGTGAAGATTCTACTAATGGCAAATTCTAGAAGGATAAATCAAATTTATGTCACATTACTAGGGTAAAAAATATGGCTTAGGGGAAGGGAAAAATGTTACTTTCCACTGCTAATCACAAAGAGATACTGATGGAGTCATTTAAATCTATACATTTATTCTCTGGTTCCCTGATCAAGGAATCCCTAATGTCACTCCAGTATCAACTAAAGTAGTTAGAATATGGGGTAAAGGACATCACACCCAATAAATTCAACCTATGGTCATAAATCATCGGTGACAAGATGATTCTCAGAGAATAATGGCATCAGGGTGAAGATGTTCCCAGATGTTCATCTTCACTGACTTCACAACATACTGAATGCTCAATGATTCTCAACACTGAAGAGAGAGGAACTGAACAGAAAAAGAACAATAACAAGAAAGCAACAGGATGCTCCCATTGTCAAGGAAACTATGGCCAAATTAGGAAATCACCCTTTATAATGAGTTCCATAGGAATGAAATAATCCCTCTCTATTGCCCACAGTTTGATCAGGATTGTGAATAGTATTAGCATATAAAAGGGACTCTAGTATTAAATGGATGTTGGCGGGGGAGTGGAAGGTGGAAATTCCTGTTGGATCTTGATATAATTAAAAAAAACAATTTGTGGAGAGGTTCAAAATCAAACAGGTGAATACAAAAAGTGGGCAAACACAGTAAAATAAACAGGTTCTGGGAGAGGAATGGAGTCTGACATGGGACAACAGAAAACAGGAAAGCTAAGCCATTTGCTTCTAAAGAGGTGAAAAACAAAACAAAACAAACAGACACATCAGATTCAAAAGAAGAAGAAAATATAAAACTCTCATTGCCCCTTTGGTTAGCTCACTAGACAGACAGGCCTATGAGCTAGAGTCACTAATGAAATATGTCATGTTGAAGAGACTGTAGAGGCAAGCAGTTACCCTGACAACAAAAGGCGTTGCTCATATTGTTGCACAAAGTGGAAGACACATTTTGACTGCTTTCTCCAGGCAGATGATTTCTTTCCTAATAAGCTCTCTAAATACACAGCCAAAGTTTTGACGCCTGAGGCATTCTTCTTTGTGGAGATACATTAGTCCAATGAATGAAACACTTAAATCTTACAGAAAAATTGGCAGACTTGTAACAAAATTACAGGTTATTACTTTAAACTACTAATCCTTTACAGCTCTGGATTGTAAGGTATCTGTCACAATTCCAGCTTCAGGAAACTAAAGCTATAAGTCACTGGAGACATTTGATTTAAATCAAGGAAAGAGGAAAATCTATGCAGTGGGACTTCAAGCATTTGAACCGTGGAAATACTGTCCTCTTTTAAAAAAAAATTCCTATAGGGCACCTGGGTGGCTCAGTTGGTTGAGCGACTGCCTTCGGCTCAGGTCATGATCCTGAGAGTCCCTGGATCGAGTCCCACATGGGGCTCCCTGCTCAGCAGGGAGTCTGCTTCTCCCTCTGACTCTCCCCCCTCTCATGTGCTCTCTCACTCTCTCTCTCATTCTCTCTCTCAAATAAATAAATAAAATCTTAAAAAAAAAAAAAATTCCTGGGCGCCTGGGTGGCTCAGATGGTTAAGCGTCTGCCTACGGCTCAGGTCATGATCTCAGGGTCCTGGGATCGAGTCCCGCATCAGGCTCCCTGCTCCTTAGGAGCCTGCTTCTCCCTCTGCCTCTCTCTCTCTGTCTGTCATGAATAAATAAATAAAATCTTTAAAAAAAAAAAATTCCTATAGTTAGCAATATACTTTAAGAAAATACAGTTAACACAAGGGTAGATTGAAGTAGTCACATATTTTATCTATGTGCTATTTTTTTCATGTAAGAAAAGAAAATTTGGCTCATTTTACTAAAGTTAATTATCCTGTAATGTAAAGCTATTAAAACAAAGCTGTAAAGCCACTCTAAAGTGTGTGTGTGTGTATGTGTGTGTGTGTGTGTGTGTATGGTGTATATCACACTACATGAAAAGGCTATTTACACTTTTGGCTATAATATATGAATCAGATTAAATTCTCATAAACCAGGAAATAGAAGTAAAATAACGACTATGCAAATTCTGAACATTACTAATTTATATGGCTTAATAATATTATAAGATATGTGGATAAATATTATTTCAATCTAGAAGCTCATATAGCAATGGGGAAATCCAAAAGAACCAAGAAAAAGTTATATTTGGAGTGAGAATGTGTAAGAGTTCCAAAAACACTTCAGGAAGGGAATCCCTGCCTTCTATCTACAATTTATTCTGAAGAACAGATTATTTCAATTTGAGTAATTTTAAACCTTTATTTATCTACATTAAGACCATGTCTACCTGGCACAAACTCCTCTTAGGGGGAAAAAGAAACTAAATAAAAGTATGTAATTCTTGGACAATTTCCAAAAAGACCACATTTGTCTTTGGATTATAGACTCAATATTGTATGTGACTTTGTCTTTTTTTTTTTAGCATACTCAGTATTCTTTAAACTTATCCATCATTTACCACCCTCCCTCCAAAAAAAAAAAAAAAAAAAAAAAGAGAGAGAGAAAAGAGCAAAACTGGCTCTCAAAACCTTCTTCACACTATTAGGGTAAAAAAAAAAAGATATGGAAGATTAAAAAGCACATTAAATTTGGAATCAGAAACTTGGCATAAAATAATCCTAGTTTCTCCATAAATTATGTGATATATAAAATAAAGGTTTTGGATTAGATGATCTGTAAAATTCTTCAGACTGTAAACATTAAATTATATAGCAGTTTAATATTATCCATTCTATGTAAGCCTGCATTTTACATAGCTTTAAGTGTGTATCTAATGCTAATAGTGAATTTTCATGCATTAGTATGTGAAAAATTTGTTGGTACTTATGGGAGCAATTTTGATATCATCCCCCAGAATTAAGGAATAAAGGTGTCTTCTGACATTTACAATTTAAACAAGCATAACACTTGAGATGGAAAGCAGAGCTATCTGAAAGTGGAGATTGCAAAGTGGTAGATTGAGGACTAAATTTAAGTTCAAGTAAACAAAACTTTTAGGTATATTTTAACTTTAAAATTAAGATATCACCTTAAAATCAAGTTTTCTTTTTCTTTTAGCATTTACTAATGAATCATTGAACATTATGTCAAAAACTAATGATGTAAAAAAAAGAATCAAGTTGTTTTTTTCTTAAAAATTGAGGATATATAAGATAGTATATAAAAAGCAGGGCAACATTACAGAAAAACAGAGTCAGTCAGCTGCTGCCCCCTGATTTAATGGAACATGTATTGAGTTTGCCTCTCTTACCTGGGTCCCTAATGTTATGTCAAATCTGTTTCACTCATTTATCTTACCCATATAGCTGGTTTGCAGCCCATGCCTTAAAGAGACAAAAGAAGTTGACCTTATTGGATAAATCATGTATCAATAAGAAAGGGAGTTAAGACAGCAATAAACACATAGAAAAAGAGTCACAGAAGCAAATGTTGATACTGTCTCCAGAATCATTAAGTAAGCATCTTGTGGATGACAGAAATATTCAGTATATGGAGCAGATATATATGTGTGTGTGTGTACATATGTATATGTATATAATTATGTACAAATTTGGCTCTTATAAAGAGCTTTTATATAAAGAACTTATACAGCTCAACACCAAAACCCCAAATAATCCAATTAAAAAATGGGCAGAGGACATGGGAAGACACGTTTCCAAAAAAGACATACAGATGATCAGTAGATACATGAAAAGATGCTCAACATCACTAATCATCAGTAAAGTGCAAATCAAAAGCACAGTATCACCTCACATCTGTCAGAATGGTTAAGATAAAAAAACACAAGAAACAGTAAGTGTTGGTGAGAATGGGGAGAAAAAGGAACCCTCTTGCACTATTGGTGGGAATGCAAACTGGTGCAGCCACTGCATAAAACAGTATGGAGTTTCCTCAAAAAATTAAAAATAGAATTACCATATGATCCAGTAATTCCACTAGTGGGTATTTACTGAAATAAAACTAAAACACTAATTCAAAAATGCTCCCCTATGCTTATTGAAGCATTATTACAATAACCAAGATATGGAAGCAACCTAAATGTCCATCCATGGATGAATGGATAAAGAAGATGTGGTGTATATATGCAATGGAATATTACTAGATAAAAAAGAATGAAATCTTGCCATTTGCAACAATGTGGATGGATCTAGAGGATATAATGCTAAGTGAAATAAGTCAGAGAAAAAAATGCCATATGATTTCCACTCATATGTAAAATTTAAGAAACAAAACGATTGAACAAAGAAAAAAGGAGGAGAAAAACCCAATTCTTAAATATAGAAAAAAAAGTGGTGGTTGCTAGAGGAGAAATGGGGGTGGGGAGGGATGGGTGAAATAGGTGAAAAGGATTAAGAGCTTACTTATCATGTGATGAGCACTGACTAATGTATGGAATTGTTGAATCATTCATTATATTGTACACCTGAAACTTACATGACCCTGTATGTTATATACTTGAATAAATACATTAGGCTCTTGTAGTTCAGTGTATCTCATACATCAAATATATTCAGATTATAAATATGTGCGTGTGTGTGTGTGTGTGTGCAACAATGCTAAGTTTTATACATCATTTTCTGGCTAGCTTCATTAAAGTTAGTTTCCTACTGTCTTATTATTCCTTAAACAAACTAACATTCCAGTTCATAAGTCTAAACAGAACGTGGAATAATAATGAAGTCACCTTGAATGACACTTCTTGGGCATTCAATTGACTTTCTTTAGATAATAGTCCATCTTTCTGTGAGCCTGTCCCTTCAAACAGTAACAGTTGGTTCAATTTTGAAAGACTCGAAAACATGTTATTTGGGCTAAGATCTATAATGCCTAAGCAAGACCAATGTTAATGATAGTAATAATAATGAAAATGATGTCTTCTTAATAAAGGAGCTTCTGTTCACCGGGATAATTAAGAGAGGCAAAGGAAAGAGCATGCTTGAAGATTCTGAAATGAAGTTGCATTCCTGGAAATTAAATATAGTGTATTTATGGCTAGGAAAAAAAAAAGTGTGTTTGTGGGTATATATGTGTATGTTCACAGGTGTGTAAGGAAATGGGAAGGGTATGGTGTAAGATGAGACTGATATCACGGAGGGGCTTATAAACCAATGAGTTTTCAATGGAAAACCACTGGAAGGATTTAAGTGGGGGAGATATGATGATTATATTAATGTTTTAAAATTATGTTGGCTATAATGTGGAAAATAGCTTAGGACTGGGGACAAGAAGTGGATACAGGATAATCAGAGGAGGCTTACTGAATGGACCTTAGAAAGGAAAATGTGGAATTGTAATCTGAATTTTTGTGAGAGAAAAGTGGATAAAAATGGGATATATCTGGAGATAAAAATATTTGATCTTATAATGAATTGAAAACAAGGATGAGAAGAATAACTTGTAAAGTATAATTTTTCAAGATCAATATACTATTGCCATGTATACCAAAGATTTTCAATTAATTTATTGCTTGTAACCCTTAAAAAATACTATGTACCTACTTTATGACAAATCCTGTTCTAGATGTTAGGATTACATATAGAAGTGGGCAAAACAGCAAAAATACCTGCCATGGGAAAATTTACTTACAGCAAGGTAAGGTTCAGAGAAAATAATAAATGTAGTAGGTAAGTAAATTATATACTAGTTTAATAAAGATATGTACTGTAAGAGTGAAAAAAAAAAAAAGAGTAGTGTGTTGAGGATCCAGGGTGGGAGTGGGACAATAGATTGCAATTATCAATACATTATGTATCCATAAGATGGCATTTGAGGAAATTCTTGAAGAAGTTTAGGAATTGAGCCATGATGGATATCCAGCTGAAGAACACTTAGGCTAAGAGAACATTTCAGGAAAGGCCTTACATTAGTAGGTACTGATAGGTTTTACAAATACCAAAGCATCCTTGGAGAAGCATAAGGGAGAAATTAATAGGAGATGAAGTCAGAGAGGAGACCAGATCTTTTAAACCCTTGTAAGGATGAGAAATTTGTCTTTTGAATGGGGAACCACTAGATATCTTTGATCAGAGATGTCATGTGATCTAATTTATGTCTTAGAAGGTACATTCTGGTGATTGTGTGGTAAGTAAGAAGGAAAGCAAAAAGACCAGTTAGGAGGCTACTGCACTAAGTCAGAAGAAAGATGATGGTGATTTAAAAGTAGGTATTTAAAGTCAAGCTGATGTAAGGTAGTTAACTCCTAGCATATGTTGAAGGTACATTCAATAGGATCACCTGATTTGGGAATTATGAAAGAAGAAGGATCAATAGTAACTCCTAAGATTTTTTTTTTAAGATTTATTTATTTATTTTGAGAATGGAGGGGCAAAGGGAGAGAGAATCCTGAAGCAGATTCCCCACTGAGTGCAGAGGCCAACATGGGGCTTGATCTCACCACCCTGAGATCATGACCTGAACCAAAACCAAGAGTCAACCACTTAACCAACTGAGCCACCCGGGTACCTCGTAACTCCAAGATTTTTACTTTGAGCCCCTGGAAAATGGATTTGCCATTAAATGAGATTGGGGAAGTAGATTTTGTGAATCATGAGATGTTTATTTTTAGGCATGCTATTTTGGGAACATTTTTTAAAATCCTCCAGCTCCCTGTCCTCGGGGAGTCTGCTTGAAGATTTTCTCCCTCTGCCCCTCCCCCTACTCAAGTGCACTCTCTATCTCTAAATATATATAAATAAATCTTTAAATATATATATATATATAAATATATAAATAAATCTTTAAAAATTCCAAAAGAAAAAGCAAAGTAAGCAGTTGAACAGAGCCTGATAGCAATTTGGTAGCTGTGAGCATGTGGGTATGTATTAAACCATTAAACTATATAAACTCTGTAAGGAAGTGAGAAAAGGTAGAAGAAAGAGGATCAAGGTCAGGGCCTACAGGCATTCTAATATTCAGAGGGAAGGAGAAAAAGATGTAGCAAGAAAGACTCAGGTGAGAAAAAATGAAGTAAGAGACCAATAAAATAATAACTATATTGGTGATTCATCTTAGAATCATTTTCTATTTCAGGATTATTATTACATAAAATGATGTAACAAACACAAAAGATCTACTTAAAGTTTGGTTGGAGAGACTGATATTACTATGTAGAAAATAGTTTCTCAGCTATTGACATTTCAGTCAGGATCATTTCTTGTTATGAGGAACTAGCCTATGTACTGTAGAGTTTTAAGTAGCCTCCCTGGCCTCTACTATGCTCACCGAATGCCAGCAGCACTCCTCCATTGTGACAATAAAAAAGTATCTCCAGACATTGCCAAATGTCCCCCGTGGCGGGAGATCATCCTCAGTTGAGCACCACTGATGTAGAACTACTGAGGGTTCTCTGATGTCTGCTTCCTCTGCAATTTTCAGCATTTGTCAAGGTCCTTAATTAACATCTGTCATGAAACTTACTGAACGCTTCTTTGTCCTCATTTACTTGATCTTTTGGCAGTGCTAGAAATATAACCTCAATCTCTTTCTCAAAATAGTCTCCTATCTTAGTTTCTGTGACACTACATTCTCTTCTATTCTCCTAATTCACTTCCCACTCACTGTCGTCATTTTAACCTGGCTTCAGAGCTTGGTTCCAGGCTTCTTTACTTCACCTGTACTCTCTTCTTGGTAATCTAACCAGGCTTCATGGTCCTGGATATCTTGTCCATTCTTCTATTCCTTAAAACATATCTCCAATCCAGAGACTTAGATCAAGCCTTGAATACACCACTATTTGACAATTCACTCTTACAACCCCTCACTTAGATCTCAGACTTAACATGACTGAAACCAAACCCACAATTTACCATTTTCACTACCCATCAAGTTGTAAAATCTATGTCTTGAGTCCTCCCTATACTCATCTTCTACATTCATTCTATTTGCAAACTTTGTTAAACTTATACTCACTCCCTTCCATTTCATTGAGACTATAATACCACAACCTACCACCATTTGTGCACCAACTTGGAGCACAGGCCTCCTATGTGGTCTCTTTCTGTTCCAGCTTTTCCCCCACCAAATCCATTCTCTACATAAAAGTAAAATAGTTGTCTTAGACAAAAACGACATTACTTCCTCCTCATCTTTTAGGTCTTCACTCAAATCTCTTTAAATGGGCCTTTATGGAGCATCCTATTCAAAGAAGTCTTACAACACTTGAGTTTTTTCTTTCTTGGTCCATTATGTATTTCCTTCAATATAATTTTCAAAATTAGGATTTTTGGTATTTATTTATTTATGAATTTACTTGACTTCGTCTTTTTTCCCCAGAATATAAGCTTCAGGAGAATAAGACTTTGTTATTATTTTGTATCCTAGGAACCCAACACTAAACCTAACAAACAGAACTCCTTAAATAAAGCTTTGGGTATGAATGAAAAAATCTGACTGGTTCACCTTAAAATGCTATACAATATGTTCAATAATATCCTTAGAATTATTAATTGTGGAATCGCATGTTTTATATATTCCTATAAGATTTATGTTCAATAAAATTTTGAATATTGATCACAACTGTTACAGAACCATTTAATGCCAAAAAGCATACATTGTTGAATGCCTGTCTTATGCAATCGGCAATGAGTCACATAATGGAAATAACTTAATGATTTGACAGTTTTAGATTTCCTCCAAAGAAATCATAATAAATGATTGTAGTTGTTAAATGGTTTGAATAAACTCAGATGGTTTGAAAAGTATTCTTCAGAAGCAAGTGTAGACAATTTCAAGGTAAAGTTATAATGATTACCATAAATTTATAGTAATTAAGAAAATTAATTTAAAAAAATGGAAAAAGAAACTATCAATTTCTACTAGTATTCCAATGTCCTAAAACAAGACTTTGTTTTTGTTTTTTATTTTATTTTATTTTTTTTTTAAAGATTTTATTTATTTATTTGAGAGAGAGAGAATGAGAGAGAGCACATGAGAGGGGGGAGGGTTAGAGGGAGAAGCAGGCTCCCTGCCGAGCAGGGAGCCCGATGTGGGACTCGATCCAGGGACTCTAGGATCATGACCTGAGCCGAAGGCAGTCGCTTAACCAACTGAGCCACCCAGGCGCCCCCAAGACTTTGTTTTTTGCTAAAACTTGTGTACACACATGAACTTATTTGTGAGCACACAAGCATACCTATGCACTTGTGTGTGTGTATGGGTGTGTGTGTGTGTGTGTGTGTGTGATGTACACAAACCCATATATTGGGGTTTGAGGTTTATAACTAGGTCCCCAATTAGAGATGGAAACCTATTAAATAAAACTTAGTTGGATATTTTCTTAAAAGCTCTCAGGGAAAAATAATTGCCTAATCAACTTACTGAAGAAAAGATATGATTATTAATGAATAAAACTATAAGCATTTTCATTCTGAAATCCTCTTTTGCATAATAGAGAATATGCCAAAAATGGTATCTCATATTCACTTCTCAAAATTAGGTAGATCAGATAAACCATTTGTTTTGCTCAGGAATATTTAGCTATTTAATGGTAAAAATCTAATCTGTATTTTTAAAATCATTTGCATTTCTCTAAGCATTGACCTACTTTACAGTGCTTGTCATCATGTACTTCATACTAAAAATGATAAATTGCCAGAAAGTATGCATAATTGTTGCATAATGCTATCATATTCTGTTCTGACTACTAAAATTCAAATTCAGAAATCTCATTATGCTTTACATATAGATTGAATCATGTCGCCTTTTATGTTTTAAATTATTTAATTTTCTTAAAGGAAAAAAAAATCCATTCATTTTGTATAGCCCAGGGGGCTAGAAAATCATAAGCATTTCTATCTATAAATAACTTAGACTGCATTTGAAATTTAAATTTATCATCATAATTAGTATTCAAGCCATTTTCACAGATTATAGAAGAGTATTCCCTTCACGACTTCCAAAAAAAGATCATATTGAAAATTACCTTCCTTTAGAATGGACTTTGGTTAACATTTAGTTGTCTGAGTAATATTATTCTAATTTCTGATACAACATATTTCCTACACTTTACTGAGATGGAAATATTCTAGTATTTTCAGTATCTCTGAACATGCTTTCAAGACATCCTGTTATCCCATGGCTAACATCTTCCATTTGGTTCACTGGTAACTCCCTCTCTCTCTACCCCCCCACCGTGCTCGCTCTGTCTCTCTCAAATAAAAAAATCTTTAAAATATATAAGATATATACAAGTAAATAAATATATAATATACAAGCAAAATATACACATTTATATATTTCTATGCATAAGGATAAAAACTTAGTTATCAAACTATAAGCAAATTTGGCTTCAGGTCTATAATAAACTCTGTTCACTAGAAGAAACTGGTTATATATTAATTACTAATCTCCCCAGACAAAACTAAAATAATTATCAAATAATTTTCACTGAAAAAATTATGTCAAAGATGTATTTTTAGAAAAAAAAAATTCAGAAAAAAGTTGCAAAATTTTTCATGTGATTACATGCATCTCAGAGAAGAACATCTTGTCAATCATCATCAATACCATCATTGTCATCATCAGAAGCATCATCATCATCCTGTTAATAGCAAGGGTCTATAGAGTACTTATTATGTGCCAAGAACTATTAACACTAACATACAATCTGTATATGCATGTAAATATATATATATATATATTCCTCACTAAAACCTCACGAAATAGAGAGGGCAGAGCAACTAAGAGGCTAGTAAGCAATAGGAACAATATTAAAACCCAGGCAATGTAACTCCACAGTACATACTCCTTATCACTTCATTAATTAGTTACCATCAGAGCAATGTTTTTGCAAAGCAGACTGTGTGTTACAGATAAAGAAAGCTAAAGCTAGCCAAGACTAAACCAGCTTTTTGGTCTGATAGCAAGTGAGTAAGTGAAGGAAGGCAGAGGGATCTATTAGATTTTTTGCCTCTTCCCTAGAACTGTTCTTAATAGAACTTAAAGGTATTTTGTAAAACTCTATTTGGCGGAGGAGGAGTTGAAGAAACAACTCTGATATATATGGATTTTTACTCACAATTAATTTAATCTAACCTGAATTAGAAAGGTAATATAACTTCATTAAAACCAGATTATTGCTGTCTACCTGATAAAAATGTATTCCAGCTTTCTATCAAATGGTATTCATGCAGTTCGAATCTTTACGGTAGATACCACCGCAAAAGGTAGTAAGGACTTCCAGATAGGTACCTCTGATTCTTTTCGAATACAGAGCTTCAATTATATCCTACTGTGATAGCACTTGACTTTTTGGTTGTATGGGAATGGGCCAGGTCTCATTTTTCTCCCAGGTTACCTCAAAATATAAAATGCGCAATAAATTGACATGCCCTAAAACAAAAAAGGACAGTCTACAACCACAAATCTAAACAAATGCTCTAGTTTATTTTTCTCAAAAGGAATAACCATGATAATCAACATGTCCATCATACACCAGCAAACAATATTGCTCTGTTTTGGATGTTCCCTGAAATAGAGTTACCAGGAGTCAGAAGAAATGGTTACACAATTTAGTTGATCTCTTGCCCTAGAAGAGAGGTATATTTCTCATATTGTTAAAAATGAAATAATATTCCCTGCATATTTTGATAGTTTATTTTCTAACATAAAAACAAAGTAATGATTCCTGATCTTATCTCATGATGAAAAAAACTCACGTTCATAATACAATGCTAAATAATACAAAATATAAAATGTGCTAGAAATATTAGGTATTATTCATTACCATTCTTACATAGCTAAAGCAAATGTACTTAAAGAAAGCCATAATATATAATTAAATTATATGCAGCTGTGAGAATAAATGAGTAGGGAAATGTTTGATTTCTGTATAGGGAGAATATTGGGAGAAATAATTGAATATACTAATTACCTCCTATAATCAGATATTGCGATTGATAGATTAAAAAAATTGGGAGGTGGAAAAGTATGAGCCTTCAAATAGTCAATGTTATTTACTTACAATCAAGCCACTGTTTGCTTGCCTTTTTTCTCTGCCATGGATCCTTTTGTAGAAAATTCCGCCTGGATTAAACTGAGTACTCCAAATAATCATATCTCTTTGATAATATACATCCATCCCTGTTATCCTTGAATTATGTTCAATATGAGAAATTTGTTGATGATCGCCACTGTAGTTGAATGGATATATAAAACCCAGGATATCAGTGTCATTAGCAATGTAGAGAACTTGATCTTCAGAGCCTGGAGGTTATTATAATAAAATACAAAAATAAAGTAAATTTCAACTAATGTAAAAGCAATAATTGCACTTAAATTATTTTGAATTATTATTCTTAACACAGTTTCTTGCTCAGTAAAAATCAACCAATTTTATATCATGTTATAGTCTCTATGACTTATTTCTAATACACACTTACCTAAACATTTCTAATAGTTATTGATGTAGGTTTTCCCAGGGCAAAGCTTACCTTATGACTAGAAATTAGGTATTTGTAGTAGATATCCTTTTCATAAAGAGGGATCTCTATTTGATAAATTGCAATACATGTTCTATGTATGTTCTAATGCTTTGATCCTCAATATTCAGATGGTATATTGTGTACTCATTAAGCCTCAAACATTCCTGAGCATTTAGTTTATGCATCGAGTCATCATTTTCTTAGGTTAAGAAATGAAAATTAAGGGCGCCTGGGTGGCTCAGTTGGTTAAGCAACTCCCTTCGGCTCAGTTCATGATCCTGGAGTCCCTGGATGGAGTCCCGCATCTGGCTCCCTGCTCAGCGGGGAGTCTGCTTCTCCCTCTGACCCTCCCCCCTCTCATGCTCTCTCTCTCTCATTCTCTCTCTCAAATAAATAAATAAAATCTTAAAAAAAAAAGAAATGAAAATTAAGGGGGGAGAGTCTTCTTCTAATATTCATATATCTCAAATATCATAATGTCAATATCATTTAGGATCTTGCTAGTAGATCCCTGTAACCTGAAGTTTTGAAACCTACAATACAAAACTAATGTCATTTGCATATTGAGACAAGTAAAAACCTAAAGTGAATTCTGAATATACTAATTAAAATATTAATAAAACCATAAAGATTGAAATGCATATACTCTATCTGCAAATTAAAAAAAAAAATTGTGAAGTAAAGTTCAGCCCTACAGGTTTAATAGTTCTTACATGGTTATGTTTGTCTACTCTATGGCAGGCACTGTGTTAAAACTTTCATAATTTATCTCCTCCTCTTATGGAAAGTAGGGATTCATATTTCCATTTTACAGATAAGGAACTGAGGCTCAGAGAGTTTAATAACTTCCCCAAGGCCACAGATCAGAAAGAGGCAATGCTAGGATTCAAATTCAAGTACATTTACCTCTCCGCCCATCCTTAATCCACTATATCGTGTTATTTTCCACCTGTAATAACTGTCTTATTAACATTGTCCAATCATGCCCTGTAACTAACAATATCTGTTACAATATTATTTAGTAAAAACTAGAGCATGAAAATTCATACCTAAAAAAGTCCCAAATGCCCAGTTTTTTTAAGTTTTAAAAATCATATTCTTAAGTAAACGAGGTCTGAATTAAAGCATGATTTTATTTTAAAACCTTTTAAATTCCAACTCAAAATTCCATTCTCCTTATAATGCTAACCTTTAACCTGTTATTTTTATCCATCGGTATAATAATATTTCTCAAATACACTGAGAGCAGGCCATAAGGAAAGATACTTTATATTCTATCACATTGGCTTATAAACTTTTCCCTCCTCCTGACAGATTTTTCAAGCACAAAAGTGATTTGAACAGTAACCATGTATTTGGCAATCATATCTATAAACCATCCCAGATTAGATTAAGAATGATAACAAACCAACTTGGCAAATTAGCCAATATTAAAAAGAGATTTATTTATATTTTCAGGCATGGAGCTATTGCTAAAATATAATACGAAGCATCATTTTCCCCCATAAGATATTTATAGCAGTTATAATAGCATTTAAAATCATTGTTATAACCTTACCTTTTGCTATGCAGGTGTTATTCCTTTCCTGAAAATTCTGGTCACACACACATTTATATGACCCTTCCATATTTATACATTGGTGGGAACATGTGCCAAACACCAAACATTCATTAAGATCTAGAAGAGAAGAGCTTAATATAGCATCACCATACCCTCAATTAGCGCTTCCATTCTTTCCACATTTAAAGAAAGACAAATTTTTCTTCCCTCAACTTCTTATTTCTATTTCTTTTATTGTCTTTTTAAAACTCTCAAGTGTGTGATTTGCTGTGTCATATTTTCTGGCCATAACAATTTTTTTACAAGAGTTTCACTATAATAATTCATCAATTGTTTGTACATTGCTTTTTAACCCACTTAACACATTCAAATAGCCCTTTCAAACTTCCCTAGTATTTTCATTCACTCAAACAAACACTTCTTGAGGTTTCCTTTTAAGACTGTTTCTGATGACCTACCTCCATACCTTTGTACTATCATATAATGTCCTATAATCCCCTTGCCCACCTTGACGTAGAGAATTTTTACTAATCTCTCAAAATCCACCTGAAGTGAAACCTTTCTTGTTTTCCACCAATATATACTCATCCCATAGTTTCTCCACTGTCTGGTTGTTTCTCTCTGATAGCACTGTACCTACTATATTTCACATATGTGGCCATAGATTCATATCCCCTACTTGACTTTCAGCCCCTTTAGGGCTTAAATTATAATTAATTTTTTATTGCCTGCATGTTACACAATTCCTGGCAAAAAAAATGAAGATACAGATATACATGTAACACACGTCTGGCTTCATATATATGAAGTGACGATGTTACAAGAAGGGCTATGTGAAATAAAAGCAACAAAACCCTGAATATCTGCAAATAAATAAATCCGTGTACATCATATGTAATAAATAAATCACAGGCAATATTCTGTGGCTTAGCACATGCCTCTAATTTTAATGGCTTAAGCAGAGCCAGCAGTGACGTCAGGTGATTCTGGTGAATTACTACTTTCTCTATTTTCAGTCAGCTTAATTCTTCCGCTCTTTTTATCACGTTGCCCTCATTATGTAATAAATCTGTGAGATACATCCTTCTTTTGAGTTGGAAAATTCAAGGATAAGCACAGCAATAATAATTATCTTTCATTTAGTTCTCAACGGTGTTCCAAAGCCTCAGTGGTAGAGATCAGGAATTTCCCAGGGACACTTGGAATGAGTGGCAAGGCTCAAATTCAGGCTTTCTGATTCTGTTGTCTCTACCAAGATACTTCACCCAAGCTGAACTTAGGCACTCTCACGATAATTCGTTTCTATGTTTGATTGAAATATAGGACAAAAAGATAAAGAAAACTGTATTGTTAGCGAATACTATACCAGGGACAGAGCAAAATATATCTTATCTGCACTTGGCCATCAAAAAAGTATTACAATATTGGAGCACTGGGTGTTATACGCAAACAATGAGTCATGGAACACTAATCAAAAACTAATGAGGTAATGTATGGTGATTAACATAATGAAGTATTGCAATAAATAATATTTGATTTGTTTGACACCTGTAACTTTGAACAGTATGCTATTTGATTCTTTCGTTTCTTTCCCTTTGATGTGGAATCAAAATAAAAATCTACGTGATTTGATAAAATTTCGCCTCCTTCACATGACCCCATATTGGCCAGAATCACCATTTTCTCTTCATCTCTATACTAATGTCAGGGGGCCTGGCTCACTTTGTTTGCAGAGTATGTGACTCTTAATCTCAGTCCCACGTTGGGAGAGATTACCTAAAACACACCCATATGCATACACACACACACACACACACACACACTAATGTTGATACCGTGAGCTTTCGTAGGGGGCGGAAGAATCTCACACATGTCCAATACCTAGAACAGTGCCTGGCACACAGCAACTATTAATCCATTGCTACTTCTCTGCTGCTATGTTCTGTCATTTGTCTTCCCTTTACATATTCTAATTAAAGTATTTTGGCTCTAACATCACATAGTGATTTCTTATTCTCTATTTGAGCTATATATAAGAAAGGCACAAACACATTTGAATTATTTGAATTATGAGTCAAAGTAATGTCTTTCCCTTCCTCCATACCAAATCAAATTGCTTTTCCTTACTATCAAAACTTCCTTTAATAAGGATACAAATTTTATTGGAGTGCAGAAGTTATTAATTTGCACAAAAAAAATACTGGATTTGTAGCAACTTAAAATGAAGAGTGAAGTTGCAGCTTTTATTTGCCATAGAATATAATTAAAAATACAGAAAACTTTGAGAATGGGAGTTTTAAATTTTGTAAGTATATACAGGAAATAGAGCCCATTATTCACAAATAAATGTTAGAAATTTAATGTTATTTGAAATTAAAATTTTGAAGAGGTTGTGTGTATGTGTGTGTGTGTGTGTGTGTTTATATACAATTGATAGAAAGTTTCTGGGGAAAAAAGAAATAATCTAGCCTTGAGAAATAATTTACTTTTTAAATTAAAATAAGGGCGCCCGGGTGGCTTAGTGGGTTGAGCGTCTGACACTTGATTTCGGCTCAGGTCATGATCTCAGGGTTGTGAGGTTGGGCTCCACACACAGCAGGGAGTCTGCTTAAGATTCTCTCTATCCCTCTCCCTCTGCCCCTCCCCTCTTGCTCTCTCTAAAACAGATAAATAAATCTTAAAAAAAGTAGGGAAACCTAGGCTGTCAGTTTCCAGTGTTCCATGTTAATGTAAAAATAAAATGCCATGCATAATTCAAACAAGTATATAATTCAAAATGTACATGAATATGACATGGCCACACTTCTTTCCCTGTTTGGTGAATATAATTAATTCATTTCAATAATCTCATTTTGATTGACACAATGCAAAATCACTTTTCTTTATCCAAGAATAACATGGACAGTAGAGAAGGAAGCTGGTAGGTGAAAGCATTTTACAACTTGAATTTACCCTAGATAAGCCAGACTTAGACAATTTAGGTTTGGCTCTAATCACAATAATATCAACTTTAATGGAGAAACTGGCAGTAAGCACATAGAGGTCTATATTTCATGGCTCTCTAGCTAAAGCCTCGATGTATATTATATTTACCTATAATTTACTATGAGATCCTGATCTCAAATAAGTTGACAGAGATTTATTTAGATCCTGTCTTTGAATTTTAGAAGGCACTCTTGATAATATAAAGCACTGTTTGAGACATGGTGTTAGGACAAAAGCCACCATTCTCTAAAAGTGAATTACCTAGGGCAATGCCCCAATACCACAGCTCAAGAGAAATGGGTCATCATAAACACGTTCTTTCCTGAAGTGCCTCTAATTCTCCAGTAGTTCCTGAACCAGCGATGTTGTTATTTGCATTTCAAAACAGAGTTGTAACAGTACAATTGAAATTCCTGCAGGTCTGAATCTGCTATAGAAAAGGCTTTGTAGCCTCAGAGCTGGTTAGTTTAGCCATACAAACAAACAGGCTCTTGACCCCAGGGACTGTCACTCTTGTAGGTAAATCGGTATCCCGTAGATACACACCAATCTGATGAAAATCAATCCCATGTCATCTCACAATTTAACAGCCTTGTGAGTCTTTTATAACCTAAAGATTTAAGAGCAAGCTGTTGAGGAAATGTACTATACCTTCACACTGTCTGCTTTTCATGTTTCTCTGAAATCCAGGCTTACAGCGACAAAAAACAGATGTTTTTATTTGATTACAATATGCATCATCTCCACATGGATTCACATTATCTTCACAGGTATATTCAGCAGGAGCTAGGATTTAAAAATGCCATCAAAACTACTATAATTCTAATTCCTGAAGTGGGAGTTTACCTTTTTTCTTAATTTAAAATTATATTTATTATTCCATAGATAACTTTTTTTGAATTTATAAGATTATGATCTTCTCTCTATATGTCATCATTTCTTATAAAGGTATAGAAGCAGATAAAAAAAAATGAGCTTATTTACATTGAATGTAGTTTAGACCAAACTGCCAATAGCTGATATTTACAGCTGTATTGAAGTATACTACTTTGTAAAAGGAAGTCAAGAGTCAATGTTTCTAATGACAAGCTATCATTACAATGGTACGATGTATGAGTACTACATTCTTCTCTAGGAACCAAAAGGTTTCCTAGATGCTACCTAGAAATGTAGGCATCAAATGCTAACCTAAATTTAGTATTCAGGAATTCAACCAAGGGTACTACCTGTTACTCAAACAAGTAGGTTAAATCATTAGTTCTTAAATATTTTTAGCCTGGAAATATATATGAGGAGCAACATGCTCCAGTGGTCACAGGCTGTTACACAAGTTAGTGTTATGTGTTATTTGCCATTCCCAGCATAGTAGTTGCAATTTCATAATTTATTTCCTATTCCAGAAAACATTTTAGAATGCACAAAAAAATGAGAGGGACAATTATTATAAAAATGATGTTGAATTAGCTCTATTTTACTTACATACATCAAATTATTTTGAAATATGAAAACTTTAATTATCAGAATTGTAACTGTTATTAATCCCCACTGACCTTTGAATATCTTATAATTAATTAAAGCACACCAATGGAATTATACCTCAGCTGAGATATATGTGGCCATATTAAGGTGGGTAATGTTTCATCAACCCAGTTAGGAACAATTGGGATGCATAAATGAGAAAAAGTGAAAGACCCCATAATAGGACACATTTTATGACTTTTATAAGCAATCCAAATTTAGAGTCATAAGTTTGGTTATTTTTCTTAATACGAAAAATGAGATATCAAACATTAAACACAAAAATAACCAAGGTCTAATAACTCAAATATCATCACACTCCAACTGAATAAAACAATAATGTCTTCTTTAAGAATAACTTGGCAATGGATTAAAATCTTAAAACACTGAATAAATTACTAAGACCTTTGTAAGAATCAAAAATATTAAATTTATATTTTATAAAATAAAATATTAAGGGATATAGACTTCTTTGCTGACAACAAAGTCTGTAATTGGGTATTGGGATCTCAGGTTCAGCTCTAAGAAGGGTACTCACTGTGAAATCGAACTTTCCCACCTCATACTTTCTGATATTAATTTAAGTGGCATTCTAAGACTGCATTGGCAAGGGCTTACCAAAAAGAAAGTATACTTAAGTCGTTTTTGAAGAACAATATTTTCTCACATCAGTAGACAAATTTTAGTCATGTTGAAGCAGAAATTGAACTTGCATGTTGCTACACTTTAACAGAAAATAAACTCACTTATTCTGCAGCCTTGTTCATCTGAACCGTCTCCACAGTCATCAAGTTGATCACACTGCAGGCCCATGGGGATACATTTTTTATTGCTGCAAGCAAACTCATCTTTTTTACATGGTCTTGCTTTATATGCAAGCTTACCTATAAAGTCATTAAAAAATGATTAATGCTTCATAGAATCAAAACAAATTATTGAGTACATTAACACATTCAAGATTTTACTAAACACTATCAGAAATATGGCTCCACAATCCTTTCTTTGAAGCTCTTGGGCCAAATGAAAAAATTCTGAAATTCTGGACTTTTAGAAAAGTAACAGTGTATTTACCCTATAATAAGTAACACTGTATTTCCACAGGAAAATGTTTGAATATTCACCCTAAGTGGGACTTTGTTTTTAAAGTAATACAAACTGCTTCAGACCAGTTCACGTCAGGGTTTGTCACCAAATGATTTTGCCACCTACATTAGTAAAGCATTTGGTTTTAAGAGTTTTGTTAATTTCAGAATTGTGAAGAAGGGATTGTGTATACAGACACACATTCTTTATTAACACTCCCCTCAAGGAGCTGTTTAACAGAGAACATTTTTAAACCACTATGTTTTTTCTCTCATGCAGTATTTTCTGAAAAAAGTTTGTATAATCAATGGAGATTTACAGACTAGTAGAGACTTTGGATAAAGCTACACAGCTCTACTATTCAAATGAATGCTAGCAGATTATTTTCATACCTTGTCAGAGGAGCAAGGGTCTAAAAAAATTTACCCTCAGACATGCCACATGGAAAATATTTCTTTTTAATTTTTTGAGCCCCCAAACCATTATATTATCTTATAGCTGTAACTGAATCAATTATTTCACATTAAATGGATTTACCACCACAGTGATCTTCATCTGAGTTGTCCCCACAGTCATCAATCCCATTGCACATTTGCTCAGGCTGCAGGCATATTCTGTTATTTCTGCATCTGTGAGGTCTTGTGGGTGGGCAAAGAAATTTGACTGAAAAAAAAGAAAAAAGCAAAGCAGCTCCTTTGGGTACACTGATTTATGTGGAACCATCCCCCCCTTTTTTGTCTTCCTTTTTTTGTTTTGTTTTGTTTTTTTGTTTCCTTCTTTTCAAATCCATAATCTGGCTTTTCTGAATATCTTTTGTTGTGGAAATTGCCTCCATGTACGTACTAGAAAATATGTGATAATAGAAGCTATGATCCTCGTTATTTATATTAACTACAGAAAAGAGTGCACAGCTGAAATGAAATAAAGTAAGAAAAAGAGACAAACTTCATGGTCTCATTTCCAGATGCCTTATCTTAGCTGACTTCACTTGGTGTACAAAATTAATTTATGCCTGTGGTTTATACAACATGGCAGGACACTTAGCTATTTGAAAGAGCAATTTCACACAGGATAGAGCTTGAGAAAGCATATGTTACAGGTCCAAATCTGAAAATAGGTCATCCAGTGAAAAAAATGTCCCAACAATACTATAACTGTGTTTCCTACTCTGTATCTCTGTAAACAAATGTGTAAATATGTATTTAAGTCACATAGGTGATCTTTGTTATTTATGTTTAATTTTTGTGGGTATATGTATCTGTGTGTGTGTGTGTGTGTGTGTCTTAAAGAGACAACAGTGAAAGCCAGAGAATTTTACCTTTGTCCTTTCTATCATTATCTAATCTGAAGACTTCCACCCCTAGAGTAGGAAACATCTCTCATGACACTTTATCCTTACATGTGGAATATTCCAGGGCGCTTTCATTGGTTTCCTGATCTTCTCACTCTTGAATTCTCTGCTAATATTCTCATTCATTCTCATGGATTTACTGGACACTATACCCTTAAGACTTTCAATTCACTAATTCTAGTGTCTCACAATTGATTATAGGTTATCTCCTCAGGAATTTCAAATTCAGTAAGTCCAAAGCTCCATTCTTTATCATATTCCCGTGACTTCCTTCTCCCCAAACATAAGCTTTGTGTTATTTCCATGGTTGAGTTAGTAGCACATCAGAGCTGCACGTCTGGGGTTATTCTAAATGCATTCCTCTTATTGACCTTCAACTCTTACTAGTCAACAAATCCGGGTAATACAGTCCCCAAACTTGTTTTCTCTCCATACATACCAGTTACAATAGCTCAGCTCTTCACTATCTCTTTCAGAGAAAACCTCAAGAGAATCCTAAATGTCTCTGTTTCATTGCCCAACCTAAGATCTTCCAAAAGGCACCAGAACAACCCACCTTAGAACAACCCACATTAATCTGATCATCTCTTCCATAGTTATCCAGCATTTTCAGAATAAAATTTAAGATACTTCACATGGCATAATAGACTAATCATTACTTTGTCCATGCCACTCTTACTGACAAATCCCTTGTCACTCTTAATATTCTAGCAATACTACTTTATTAGCTCCTTAAATATGCCATACTTCTTCTTGCCTGACCTCCTTGGTTTAATTCAAATCCAGTTCCCACTCCAAGCATAGTTCCTCCCCTTTAGGTCTTTTAGGAATATCTCTTCCATTTCTCAAACCCCATGTTATCTTATGTTTAAATATCCCTTAATTTCCTACTTTAGCTTTCAGAATTTTTTCACATTCTATTTTTAAAAATAAACTAAAAACAAAAACTATTATTTTGATGGCCAGTCATTTGATTATTCATTTTTCTTATTGCTATTTTCTCATCAAACTTGTAAACATCATCCCCTCCCCAGTTTACTAATGACTGTAGCACCTTCTTTCATCATTATTGCTCTCCATCCAAACTCATTTCAACATCCTAGATGACTTCAACATCCACATGAACAAATGAACTAATAGCTGTACCTCTTAGCTCCTTGAGTTTTTCATACCCAATGACCTTTTACTCTAATTCACCTAAGCCACCAACTATCCTAGAAAGTTGTGAATATTGGTAGATTTCAATAAATTTATCTTTTTAATTTAGCCAGTGATATTTTGTGTTGCTTGCAGATAAGAACATTAACTGATGTAAGTGCAGCTGGATATACCATTTCCTACAATTGCTTCATATACAAAGTCACTAATTTGAATGCTACAAATTCTGCCCAGTATTTCTTATTTTCCCAAATTTTTAATTCAACCAGTCTCATTAAATCCTTTTTCTGTCTTAGGTGAAACTTTAGCCCATTGATAGATCTACCTTTTCCTATTCTCCAGTGTTTTTGTCTTTATTTCCCTCTCCATTGACATTAGATCCCATGCTCCATCTTTTAATTTACTCATTTGACAAATATTTATTGGTAACTTATTATATGTTGGACACTGTTCTAAGAATTTATTCAGAAACTTATTTTAGTACAAATAATCTGGATTATCTGTCCTTTTTCTCTTTTTCATTTAGTTATCTAACAAAACCTTAAGCTTAGATGAATAAAACCATCTGCTATTCAAATGTCTGCATTCTGGGAAAACCAGGAATGTTGCAGATGATCATGCCACAAGACCAACTGATATCACAAATATGAATATTTATTAATGCCAGATGGGCCCTAAATATTACTTGGAAATCATATATATCTATATCTGCATATAGATATAAATACAGATATATATGTATATATGAATGGATAGATATGGATATAGATACAGAAAAAGATAGTATGTCACTCTCTTACCCTTTGCAATAATGATTCAAATCTGCATTCCTTTCAAAATTTCTTATAATAACAACCTTCCATATTCTATATATGAATATACTTCCTATGGCATATATTAAAAAGTAGAAATAAAATGATGGGGAATTTGTTATCACCTTATTATATAATTGGACATCCACCTGCATCTATAAATAGTCTATCAATTCATGTCAATATTTTTAATAACAGAGAAGGGGTGACTACTTATATCTAAAACTAAGTTTTCCAAATAAATAAATAAATAAATAAATAAATAAATAAATAAATAAATAAAACTAAGTTTTCCTCTGCTCTGAAACTCATTTTTTCCTATCTTTTCAGGAACCATTCCATCTTTCTTGATACATTTCATTACCTTGGTATTTTTTTGCCATACTTTTTTTTTTTTTTTTTCAAATTATTTTGTGGTAATTCACCTGAGTCTCTTCCAGCTGCTCATATTTATTTAGAGGTTTGGTGGCCCTCGATATTCTATCCTAAGTTCCTTCCTCTCTTATGCCTTACTCCCCCCCAATCCTAAGTCTTACAAAGTCCATAGTATCCATTACCCCATTTTATTCTCTCAAATTTATAATTCTAGACCAGCTTTTTAAGCTTTAGAACCAAATACCTAGAGCCTACATAAAATCTATACGTGAATGTCTCCTCAAACGTATCTCAAACCAGGCTTTTAATCTTTACTTGCAATACTGTTCCTCTTCGAATGTTACCCATGTATTCAACTGAACAAGCACAAACACCCTACAAATTATACTTAGTAACTTCCTCTCCCTTGCCCCATATATCTAATCTATTATTTAATCCAATTTATTTTGCTTTTCAAATCACCTTCAAGTCTGTGTATATTTGCCATCACGTGCTATCATTATCTTAACCCAAGCTAGTAGCATGGCTTGCTTAGAGTTTAGCAATCAATTATCTTACCTAGCCTTGCCCCTTTTTATCCAGTATATGTGAAATATAAATATGACTATATGTCTGTTGTACTTAAAGCTTTTTCATATTCTTTAAAAAATTTATTTATTTATTTATTTATTTATTTATTTATTTATTTATTTATATCGTAAGCAGGCTGCATGCCCAGCTCAAAGACCAACACAGGGCTCGATCTTATAACCCTGAAATCACTACCTAAGCCAAAATCAAGAGTCGGATGCTTAACCAACTGAGCCACCCAGGTGCCCCAAAACCTTTTAGTATTTTTAATTACTTTTAGGCTAAATCTAAAAATCCTTATGAAGACTCACAAGATTCCAGACTCTTCTGTGTTTTCAGTTTCATCCTAAACCAGTATCTACCCTGTTCTGTACTCTCCAAGCACATGGATCTTTCAGTTCCTCCAATAAGCTATGGTTTGCTCTGCCTCAGGTTTGTCTGCATCTTGGTTCCTTTGCCTACAACATTATGTCATCCACCTTCCCTCCACCCCATCCCTTTCACCTACTTGGCAGTCATATATCTCTCAGACTCAAACTCAAATATTATTTACCATAACCCAAGATTGAATAAAATCTCTCTGTTCTATACTTTTATAACTTACTCTACTTTTTCTTCAATGCACATATCATAATTTGTAACCATATATTTTTGAAATCATTTGAATCCCTATTCCACTAGATTCTCAGTTCTCTGACATCAGGGTCCATGCCTGTTTCTCTCATCATTATATTCCCCAAAATAATAACAGTATCTATCCTAACAAATATTTATTAAATGAATGAATGATACTTTTCCCTATGCTGTTCATAATGGCTATGCTATCTTTTCATTTGGGTTCTTCAAACTGTAGCTTTCTGAATTCCTCCTTAGGCAGAGTTCATCTTATTCCTCTCCATCTTATCTGTACCTTTTACTTAATTCCACCATTGCTTGAAATATAATGTATGAAAATCTGATTTGTATAATCAGAATAAGATCTTGTCAAAGAGGGGCGCCTGAGTGGCTCAGACGGTTAAGCATCTGCCTTAGGCTCAGGTCATGATCCCAGGGTCCTGGGATTGAGCCCCACATCGTGCTCCTGGCTGAGCGAGGAGACTGCTTCTCCCTCTCCCTCTGCCTCTCTCCCTGCTCATGCTCTCTCTCTGTCTCTGTATCTCTGTGTCTCAAATGAATAAATAAAATCTTAAAAAAAAAAAGATCTTGTCAAAGAGAACCATGTGTTGTCTTTTTTTTTTTTTTTTTTTTTTTTTAATCCCAATTACTTAGCACAGTCCCTGGTACATAACAGCTTGACTCAATGTTTATACTGATGACCTAGGGGAATGTAAAAACATGCACAGAATCAAGCTGGTTGTATTTTAGGTTTTCCAGCAGCTGTGTGGCATGTCACTGAGAATCACTTCCTGGCCCTAGAAATAGTCCTGGGGATGTGACCCTGGAGCCTCACATGGTTAATTAGTTAGCAACCATTTCCTACTCCACTCACTAGTTGTGTGCTGAAGTGGAATGAAGGTTAGAAAAAATAATATATATATGTGCATATCTATCTATCTATCTATCTATCTATCTATCTATCTATCTATATCTATATCTATATCTATATATACACACTTTATAAAAATAATTGGTTCTGGCTTGATATTGGTATAAAAACTCATATTTTTCCATGGATTATAATTCAGAAATAACATAATCTCTGGTGATTCTCTAGAATCTATTGTGTAAGATTATGTAGAACTAAAACTGAAACTTAGTTATGTCTCTCATTAGTTTTGTCTATAGAGAACACTTCCCAAAGACTGTCATTTTTAAGTTTTAAATCTTTTTTTTTTAAACATTTTATTTATTTATTCATGAGAGACAGAGAGAGAGAGAGAGGTAGAGGGAGAAGCAGGCTCCCAAGGAGCAGGGAGCCCGATGTGGGACTCGATCCCAGGACCCTGGGATCATGACCTGAGCCAAAGGCAGACGCTTAACGATCTGAGCCACCCAGGTGCCCAAGTTTTAAATCTTTTTAAAAATAAAGCTGCCTCTGTGTTTTGGATTTTTTATTCAATTGTAACATCAATAGTCAGTGTCATCATCTATCAAAAAATATTGGTTTAACTTAGTGCACCAAATAGAACAAGGAATTTAAGTATATGCACTCATGCTATGTTTTCTTTAATTCACCTGATGTGCTACTTAATTATATCCAAAGTAGTAGTATTTTTCTTTAAGTTAGAGGTAAAATACTTTTTTACTGAGATTAGATAGAATAAGAAGAGACTAAAAATGTTTGCTACCTATAAGAAATCCTTTACTTTGGTGATATGAAATTAGATATTTATAGTTGCTGATTGCATAAGTACACCCCTGACAATTTTCAAGAGTCAGGAGTAACTTGAATTTGAAGAAGCAATAACTTTTGTTAAGATTTTCAGATTGAAATGTTATATAACTCCTAACTTCAGTTCTCTGCCTAGGTCTAAATATATATTAAATATATATTAATATATTTATATTTATAATATAGATATGAAGAAATAACATAATATATTTAAATGTATTAATATATTTACATAACAAAATATATCAATATGCTTGCATATTAAAATATATCAATATATTTACATATTATCTCCGTATGTATCTCCCTTCTCTGAACAACATTGGTCTCAGTAGTGGGTAATTTGTGGAACTACATGATTTTATTATTCACATTTTTTTCCATGTACTTCTCTGTCCAAGAAAAAAATGTTTTAGCCTAAATAACCAATTTGGTACAAAGCCAAAGTCCTTATATGAACCTTACACAATTCAAAAGTTCAACTACTCTACAGACCATAAACTATCTTTTGAATAGTGTTGACATGTGCAAGTTCAGATTTAGGGGGCGTCTCTGTAAAGTCATCAACTTTGGACGGGGTAATCTCTTATTACCTGAACAAAAGCTGTATCTGTCTCTACCTAACCCCAGGATGGCAGACTTTGTGGTTTACCTCACCACTTCATTGATTCACACCAGTACATTAGATCTGGAGGTGAGAGTATAATCTAGACCCACATGAAATGCCATACCACACATATCAGGGGCTTCATCAGAGTTGTCTCCACAGTCGTCTTCTCCATCACACACCCAGAAATGTAGTTTGCAAAGGGAATTATTGCAGAGAAACTCATCTGCTCTACATATATTTCCTCCTTTATTTTAAAACAAAACAGAAAAAGAGACATAGAGATGTAGCATAATTAATGCCAGTCAACAGGACACATATTCCTCTAGTTATCTTAGCACAGTATCTAGTTTTTCACTTCCTTATATTTTTTTCCTGTACAGTACTAGGGACAAGCAGTATCCAAACTTTTTTTTTTTTTAAGTTACTCATGATTTACTTTTCAAAACAATCTGATATTACCCAAGTATATTATATTTCCTTTAGAAAATACGGGTAAGATGTTAGAAGAAAGTGTTTTCAAATATAAATTATCTTCCATTTCACATACTTTTCATTGTACTGTAAAGAAACTTAGATTTTAAATAGTATTAATTTTCAATGTAAAAATTGTATTGTCTGGAAAGAAAAACACTTTCAAAATTATTAGATAGTTCAATTCAGTTATATCTGGAAACTAACAAACTGAATTGCTGAGGACAGAATAACCAATAAAAAGTTTTTGCAATCACAGATAATCAGTTAATTTTATAACAGAATTAGAAGTTGGTGATGTGGTGAAATATTACAGTTATACTTATAAAAATTGTACAGTAGTGTACCTGATTTTTTGTGTATTTTGTTAATGTTTGCATTTTTCTCTTTTCACAATTAAATACAAAGCACCAATAATACAAAGATATGCTCACTCAAAATTAAGTATATCTATCATATGCAAAGGAACCAAAATACTAGTAAGCTCTGGTTGTTTGTCTAGATATGTAATAATATATAGTGGAAACTGCAATCGTTGGGGAAAGTAACTTGATGGGAATTCAGAATTAAGATAAATAAGATTGCTCTCAGAGAATTTCACTACCTATTTGAACCTCATACATAAGATAATAAATATGGTTTCTATATTAGATAGATTTGATGACTGAAGGTATTAACATATTTAAAAGTAGATATGTTTATTAAAACATGGGGCTGGGGAGTGATAGTGTTCATCTTTGCGAGACTAGAAAATCCTGGAAGGAAGCATTGTTCATTTTGTGGATGCACTCTGGAGGGAATAATAAGCCTAGGCTTATGAGGGTCAAACAGCTCATCTTGTTGAGTTTTGACTTTTATACAAATCTTTAATAATTCACTGACAATAGCAAAGATTTAATTTAGCAAATGACAGAATGAGATTTGGATTTTAGCATGCTAACAATAGCTAGAATGTGGAGAATTTGGAAATGAAGGTAGCAAGAGTAAAGCCAAGGCTGGAGGAAAAAAGGCCAATTTGAAGAGGGGTTACAGCAATGCAGAAGAGAACTGTTGGTACTTGATTTAGAGTAGCTGTGTTTGAAAGTGCTTCAGGAAATGGAATCCTCAGGACCTGATGGCTAAAAAGATGAAAGTGGCAAGGAGAATGAGCAGTCAAACATAGTACTCCATTTTTTATTTATTTGGACCATTTAGTGAATGTTGGTATTGTCCAAAAATAAAGGAATAGAGCAGGAGGGGCAAGCTTAATAGAAATAATGACACAATTCATTTAAGATACTAGGAAGACAACCATGTAGTGATATTTAATAGGATAGTGGATAAATATATCTAAAATATAAGATAGATTCTTAGCTGTAAATATATAGCTGGGAACAATCAGAATATAGTTGTTATTTGAAATTTAGAACAAAACAGAAGAAATCAGGAGGAGTCTGCCAAAGAGACAGAAAAAGTCACCAGAGTTGTTGGAGAAATACCTGAGAAATGTTCCAACAAGAAGGTAGTAGTTAGCACATTTATATAATGCTAAGAGAGGAGGTTCAGTGAACTGGTGGTGGATTTAGTGAAGTGTTTGTAGTTGATTATTATTAGATGAAAGAGTAGTAGTTACTGTAATCATCCATCCCTTTCAGGACTTTGGCCTTAAAGGCGAGGAAGAAAGGAGGAAGTTAGGTGAATAAGAGAGCCTGGTAGCTTGTACGGAGTAAAACAGGTATCTGATATATGTTAAGTCCTTCTGAGAATAATTCAGTAGACAAACTAAGCTTGAAGATACAGAAGAAAGAAAATCTAGGGCGCCTGGGTGGCTCAGTTGGTTAAGCAACTGCCTTCGGTTCAGGTCATGATCCTGGAGTCTCGGGATCGAGTCCCGCATCGGGCTCCCTGCTCAGTGAGGAGCCTGCTTCTCCCTCTGACCCTTCCCCATCTCATGTACTCTCTCTCATTCTCGCTCTCTCAAATAAATAAATAAAATCTTAAAAAAAAAAAAAGAAAGGAAATCTAATTGATACAATAAATTCCTTGAGAATCCAGAAATTGTGAAGGATTTGAGATCTAAACTAAATTAAAAAGATCATCCTTCGACTGGAGGTGAAACAAGTCTCCCATTTCAAGAGGGAGGAATGGGGGAAAGGTTAGGCTAGGCACAGCAATAGATAGATTTGTTAATTTGGTGACCAGATATCGAATAAAGCTCAAGATTTTTAATTATTTCTGTGAAGTATAAGGTGAGGAAGAAATTCAACTTTTTAAAAACTTGATAGGGTTCATGGTAGAGAGAGATGATTAGGGAAGTATAGGTCGATTGCTTAGAATCTTAAGTAATAGTTGAAGCTGAGGCCAAGATGTTACAGTGATATCAATCTGAACAGTTCTAAGAGTTTCTGCAAAAATGCTTAACAGAACTGGCACATCCTACATTGGCATCTCTGAAGATCAGCAAACTCTAAAATATGGAAAAAGGCAAGTCCTTGGTGAGTCCACCAAGGTGAGTATCACCATGTAAGACTGACAATATAATATCTGGCATTAGGGTACCCCTTTTTTTCAACTTCTGCAATGTTCAGTTTTAAAATGTCCTAATTCTAACAATAATTTCAATTACCAAAACCCATGCAAGAAAATATATTACCACTTAACAACTCTGTCTGAAAACAATAAAAAGATACACATGTACAGTCTTTAGTATTAAAGAAACTTAAGATATGAATATTGATAGGAGGTGAATATTTGCTTAATTCAGTATCAAAATCCATGGAATATGAAAGTTATATTCTTTCAGAATAAAGATTCTCTCATGACTAAATCTCATTGCATGTTCCATTTTACAATGGATTATATTCAAACAAAATTTGTGAACTCTTGACATTCTCTGATTATTTTAGAGAATTCTATTTGTAGCACATCAGTCTTTTTAAAAGGAAAAAAAAAATGAGTTCCCAAAGGTATCACATTAGATAACATAATTTTCCCCGTAAGAGTGTTGGGCATATTACTATTTTTATTAAGAAGAAGAGAAATATAAATGAAATCACAATGTAGAACAAGGCAAATGTTTTGTGATAACTCACTAAAGGCTTCCTATTGTGTAAATGAATTTGCATTTAAAAAAATGCATCATGGGGCTACCATGACATCTTGAGTCTACATAAAATGCTTATTTTAAAATGGCATAAGGCACACATAAGCAACAAGAAAGGTATAAACAGATTAGGTGGATCAAAATTTCAGTTTCCTAGTCATTAGTCATGTTCTTAATAAGCTCAACAGAAGATTATTAGAAAAATATAAAAGTGTGTGTATACATATATAAACAATAACCTACATCTAAATATAACTGAGCTTTTGGCAGGTTCATAGAAATCTGGACAGGCCATCATCACTGAAAATAAGCATCTAGAGTTCCCATTTTCATTTAGGTGAAGAGAGTTTAATATATGATAATATTTTATAATTTTCAAAAATAGTTAACACGTTTTTGAGCTGATGATTACTAAAAAGAATAATTCTCAATCTTGCCCAACAAAATTGCTAAGAAGAATAAAGTTTGGGAGCTCAGACCAAAACAAACACCAAGTTTCCTTGAGGCAACATGTTTTACCTTTAAAAATATGAATGCTGCTTTTATTTCCACAGTATTTGGGGGTTCACCTTTTTAAAGTAAACTAGTAAAGTTGATTCACTTGGAAAATATTCCTGTGTCCCTATTGCCTTCCAGCCCCCAATACTTAGTTCATGTGTCCAGATCTAGGATGAATGAAGTAAGATTTAACAGGACAAATGTTTACTCTGGCATTCCATTTCCTCAATGTCTTGAAGTACATTTATCTAGTACCTAAACCACTTGCTGGAGGTAAGTTAAATACTAGAAATCTGAACTCAATCATACCTTAAGGTACATCCATACAGGATCAAATACTTTAACCACCAAGATAATTCATTGGAATGTACCTGGCAGCAAAGAAATCCAAGGAAAGTTAGAAACATGAGTATTGATGGAAGGGGAGCTTTGACACATTTGTAAATGATTGAATTAAAGTCTCTCAACTCTTTTTTAATCAGTAAGCTTAAACTTTTAGTAGAGTCATTTTAAATCTAGAAGACAACTCAGATTTCAAATGTTAATAATGTTCTTTCTTTGTTTGTTTCTTTCTTTTTTTTTACTGTAATGTTTGATTTTTAACCTGGAATTTCTGTTCAAACAAACATTTCTTATGAAATTTCTTATGAAATTTAAAAAATATATAAATCCTGACAGGATTGCCCTTACACATACACACACACACACACACACACACACTCACTTTCTAGATATTCCTACAGCCCTTGGTGACATTTCACTGTGGTTGGATTTGATAGTATGAAAAATGAGCATAGAAAGGCTCCTAGAAGTAAGACAAGAAGCTAGATCTCTTGAATCTCATTTCAGGAAATTCTTTGTGCTATTATACAGTACAAATTCTACCACTCTCTCCTTTTGAAAAAATGTTTGAAGACTCTTTAAAAGCCTTGGAAAACTTCTCATTATGCTTAATAGTAAAACCAAATTCTATATCATGAATCTTCAATTACTCAAAGTTCCTAAACACTTAAACTTTCTCTCACCTCTGAGACTTTGTGTATAATGATCCCACTGCCTGGAATGCATTTCCTCATTCTGTTTGCATACCTAATTTTTTACATCAAGAAACTCACATTCTAACAGGGGAAACTTAGTCAACTAATACAGAAGTAATTATACTAGAAGGAATGTAATCAAAGGGTTGCTAGGGAAATTCCATAAGAGACTGCAATTTGGTTGAAGACAGTAGCAACTGAATGGACCTGAAAGGATAGATATAATTTTTATTGGCAAAGGTATTGAGATGGTGGAAATAGCAGAGGAATCAGGAAAGATGTTGAAAAGCATGGAAAATGTTGCTAGATTTATTCTTCAGTTTGGCTAGGATATATTATACATAAAGAGAAGTAATAGAGTATAAGGGTAGGAAAGTAAAATCATTCTCTTGTAACCCTGACTGCCATATTTGTATATGACCAGGAGGGAAGAACTTTGAGCAAACATTGACATAATCAGAGTTACACTTCAGTAAGATGAACCTGGCAGCAGTGAATAGAATGTATTAGAGTCCAATTACATGGTATTACATGAGCCCAGGCAAGAAGCAATGAGAAAAGAGCCAGACTGGTGACAGAGACTGAAATTGAGGGGCTGGGGCTTATTAGCTAGAAAATGGAAAAAGATGAGTAACTTAACTGTCCTTAAGTCTTAGAATATAGCTGTATTTAAGAGTTTTGGTGTCAGAATGTCTACAAAGTTTGCTGTCTCTAAAGTGACCAATGATAGAATGTGAATGTGAGAACTTAACCAAAGTAGAAACAGCTATTTGGGAAGTGTAACCTTTTATGGCTCTATATAAGGCACTGCAGATTCCAAATGAGAACTAGGATTTCTTCTGCTGAATATTACAACACTTTGTCAGGTTTGGGATGGAGATCTTAGCAAATCATAAAGGTTTGCTCTAATATTAAAGAAAACAGAGGGTATTTTTCTTTGAGTGACTAGATTTTTATAGAAGTAAATATTTTATTTATTTTTTCTTTTTTTTTAAAGATTCTTTAAAAGATTTTATTTATTTATTTATTTGAGAGAGACAGAGACAGAGATCGAGAACACAAGCAGGGAGGAGAGGGAGAAGCAAATTCCCGGCTGAGCAGGGAGCCCGACATGGTCTCAGTCCCAGGTCCCTGGGATCATGACCCAAGCCAAAGGCAGACGCTCTACTGACTGAGCCACCCAGGCACCCCTAAAGCTTTTATTTACATTCCAGTTAGTTAACAGACAGTGTAATATTAATTCCAGTTGTACAATATAGTGATTCATTACTTCCATACAATACCCAGTGCTCATTACAAGTGCACTCCTTAATCCCCATTGCCTATTTCACCCATCCCTCCACCCGCCTCCTCCCCTCTGTAACTATCAGTTTGTTCTCTCTAGTTAAGAGTCTGTTTCTTGATTTGCCTCTTTTTTTCTCTTTGTTCATTTGTTTTGTTTCTTAAATTCCACATATAAGTGAAATCATATGGTATTTGTCTTTCTCTGAGTGACTTATTTCACTATGCTCTCTAGCTCCAACCATGTGGTTGAGAAGGTATATTTAAACTGTATAAAACCTGAGTACATGTTCAAATGCCTTGCAACATACGTCAATATCTAGTATCATCTCTGTCGATGATATTCCAAATATTCTGAAATGTAAAGTCCATTGAGAGACTTTTGTAAGCAGCTTAAAAAAATGTTGCATTTAAACAACATATTTAACATTATGAAAATAATAAGAATTATAGAATTTGTGATCATTTTAAGCTTCGCCCCACAATTTCTTTGCTTTCATCTCATTAACTTTAAAGTAATAACAAATGCTGCTTTTAATGTAGTGAATTACAATAAAAAAGTTGTTATTTGTTAGGAAATATTTTCACATAGCTAGAAAATAATGCACTACAAAATTGAAAGCTGTCTTCCAGACTGACAAAAAATGTAGGTCATTTTCTCAACCATATGGCAAAAAAGGAAATTTGGGGCACAACCTGCAACCTATATATGATCTAGCAAATTAGTATGTGTAATATAGTATGCCATATGTTATTATTTTTTCATAGTAAGGCAAGCAATGTGGAAGAGAAAAGTATACCAAAAATACTTTTATAGTAATGGTTATAGAGGTTATGTTCCCTGCATCCTTCTCCTGTCTCTATCTCTGACCCAGCATCTAATCTGAGGACAGGCTCAGGGCAGGACAAAATAAACACTTGTACTTTGGTTGCTTTTGTCATATGAAGATTGACACTTACTCTGTCTGAAAATTTTCCAGATTTTGCTTACTCAGAACAGGATGTTTCATAACAAAACAAGAATGGGTAAAGAGAATCCTTTGATGATCCCATCCTCTGCCTCTAGCACACTATTGATTCTGCACAACATTTTAATTGTCATTCTCTTATTTCCAGGCAAGCACACGCGTGCACACACACACACACATACACACACACAGACCTTACCTCTGTCACAGTTCTCTTCATCACTGCCATCCACACAGTCGTGAATACCATCACAGAGCCATCTAATTGGAATACAGTGGGCTTTATTTCTGCATCGAAACTGATCTTCCTTACATTCAGTCACACAGTCCATCTGTTCAAATACAAATGGGCACTGCAGTTTTCATTAATGATAATGATATAGTCACAGGCAAAATAAACATGCAGCTGACAATACTGGAGATTTATTACACCATGGGCTTTCTTTTATTTTGACTTAATGAATATAACCTCTACAAATGATAATGGGTTTAGTATATGGACAGCATGCAGACTCAGGTATTTGCTGCAATTACTGTGTTCAGTGTACTTGTCCTAACATTTTAGACAGTGTAAGAATCAAGAATCTGTCTCTTTACTCTATTTTTATTACATTTGCTTTCCCAAACCTAATTCATGTAATTCAGAGATTTTAATCAAATGATAGATTTTACCTCATCAGAACCATCAGCACAATCATATTCTCCATTACATTTCAAAGATGCTGAAATACATCCTCTGCTGGCACATATATATTCACTTGATGAGCAAGTAGGAGAAGCTGAATATAATTATAAAGTTAAGATTTAGAATCGGTAAACTGAATGATTGTTTTGATAGATAAAACACGTAAGCATGTAAGAAATTCATAGACAGTAATGAAAATACTTTATATTATTTAAACTATATTCAATATCTGATATTAAACATTTATTCAAAACATGTTTCACAATATTATTGTATTTCATTAAATATACCTAAAAAAATGATGTAATAGCCTGTTCAGTAAGTGTTCAACTCACCAGACTAAAGAAAGAAGGAAAAAAATCTAGATATTTTCCATCTCTTTAGTTTTGAAGAATTAAATGAATTTTCCATAATTTTAAATTAAGTTATTCAAAAAATAAAGGCCTCAAATTATTTTTAAAATTGTAATGGGATTTAGTGACCTTTGGGAATGTTAATTTATATACGCACCATATAAAGCTAAAAGTAGACATCTTGGCATGGTCTCATAGACCCCATGATAAATCTAGCTGGCTATGTTGACATAAAATGTCATATTTGCATAAGTTCTGACAAGTATTTTTGTTTGGGGGGTCTTAAACATGAATATATACATAATTAACTGAATCTATAGAATCTGAAGTATTCCTTTATGACATAGAAAATAAAAATAACATGTAGATATTTAAATTACTATCAGTACCAAATCTAATTAATTGACATAGCAATTATGATTGTTGCCTTTGTCTACAGGTTTGAATTTGTTAGGCTTGCATTCAAACCTCCAGGGTTCTTGGCCTTACGTTGGACCACTAGGTAGCCAAATGTACTTCTATGAGGATCTTTGTGGTCTGAATTGCTTATTCCAAGGATGATAAAAAGCTTTTTCCTAGAGTTTTAATTCCTTTAATTGGCAGTGTTTGCATAGGGATCTGTATTCATATGGAGTCTGAAGACTAAATTCAGTAAGAAAAAAGATGTGATCAATTAGCAATATGGACCATGTGCATTGTACAGGGACATAGCAACATGTGTGTGTGTCCTGCATCAGCTACTCCCACCTGGGCTCTCAAAGTAATGCTTTTGTGGTTATACATAGATTATAACATAATTTTCTCCCAGTAATTCTTTTTTCTGTAAAATAATGTTATTAAAATACCTAAGGTATAAAAATTTAACTTTTAATGAGCATATTTACAAAGCCATATTTAAGGGATAAGAATATATCATAAATTAGGTGTTCTTTTCCTGTACTCTGGTCTTGCTTCCTAATTTTATTTTGATTTTGGACCAAGATGGAAATAGAAATTTCTCAGTTGGTATCATGTTGAAACTACTACATTCTGTTTCATAACCTTCATTTCCATAACTGAAAACCTGACTTTTATTGCACTTACAGATCCAACATATTTCATTTTGCCATCTTGAAAAAACAATTCCAAATGGTGTGGAAAGATAAAGAAATTGGAAAATCAAATTTTGAGGAGTAGTGCTTGGATCCCCAACATAGTAATGATCTTACCTGCCAAAACACTTTCAAAACACAGAAAGGGCACACCAATGAATTCACCTACAAATATTTCTAGAATTTTATTTCTGAAATAGTAAATGTGTGTGTGCATTTGCCACCGTTTTCTGTTCATGATTGCCTAAACTGAAATTATACTTAGTTAAAATATCATCTGAATTAACTATCAGCTCAGTCATTTTACCTGATTCACAGTGTTTCTCATCTTCTCCATATTTACAGTCTTCGTGGCCATCACATTTCCATTTTGCTGATATACACTGACCATTAGAACACTGGAACTGATCTTTGGAACAACTTGTTTCACAATTTCTCTGTCAAAAGCCACACAATGCAGATAACAAAGCTTTTAGACAAACATCTACAAGCCCAAAAGACAGCTAGAAACCTTATCAATAGAAACCTAGAAGTGTAGAAACCATGACTACCACATACAAGAAGCTCACATGGTCATTTAAATCCATGGTTATATAGCACAACCATAACAATTTTATGTTTTCATTTGTCTCTGTGAGTCATAATAAAACAGAAAAATAAGAAAAGAGCATAGATCCCATGGTTCTATCATATTAATTGCTCTGAGGCGATCATTTTCCAATAGACAGTTATGGGGTAATTTAATTTTAATAATTATAGGTGACAATGAAGATGCTTAGAATTATGTCTAAGCAAGTACATCCAGTTCATTGGGAATGGAGTGACAGGATGACTGTGAAACAAAGAACCCAAAGCCAAATCTGTTTTGTGTTGGCAAAACTTCCCCGCGTGTCCTTCCTTTCCCCTTCTTCCCATGCCTTTTCCTCACTACCTGTCCCTTCACAGATTAGTTGCTGTTTATAATCCTTCACCTCACTTTCAGCATTTGTTGCTAAAGAACTGTGAAATGAACTGTCACAGTTGTCACTTCTGCTAGCTTGCATAGAGATTTTATGTGGAAGTCAAACAAGACAGTAGTAGATACATCTTTGGGGACCTTTCAATTCTTTCTATGAGATCAAAAAAAGGGATCCACTAAAATTTTACCTTCTTTGGGTCTGACCAGTCTGGTTGATACAGAATGCTCCAGTGAAATGTCTTGCTGGGATGACTTTTTTCTGTTGTTAAATAATTTCTATTCTTGCCAAAATGTACTTGTCTGTTCCTTTCACAAAAGGTATAGCACTCACAGTTTATAAAACTCTCAGTAAGTGAAACATGTTAAACTATACCTCTCTGCTTCTTCCCAGTGTCATCCCAAGTAAAGAAAGGGAGTTTACTTTCTAAATTCCTGTAATTTTCTCTTTGCTGGTGGTAGTTTAATTAGACTGCCTGCTATATAATTGATTTTTTTCTTTCTGCTTTTCTTTTTCCCTTCTTTTCTCAAGTATTGAGGGTTTGCCAGTTACCAGAGTTTCTTAAATAAAAATCCAAAGAAAACTAAGATTTATTCCCTGTATCTCATAAACTCATAGACTAACAGGAAAGACCAGCACCTAAACCAACACTTGTAATAAAATGCATTATCTGTCAAAATAAATGAATATAATTTTAAATGTATGGATTCTCAAGGTTTTTAGGAAAAGCTTCATAGAGGAAGTTTAAACAGAAATGGAAGTATCTAAGGAAAGGTTTTCCATGTGTAAGGATAATTAGAAATGTGGTATATCTGAGGTGTAAACTATGTAATGGTAACTGTTGTAGAAGAGATTGGAGAAATATCCACGCACTGGTCATGAGAAAGGGATTTCATATGTTTTGTTCACCATTTTATCTGCCGTGTTCAGTATGGTAGCTGGGACATAGTAAGCACTTAATAAAAACTGCCAATGGAATGAATGAATGAATGAATGAATGAGGTAACAAATGTAGAAAACAAGTAATATAAATTAAAATTACATGTAATTCAGTTACAGTAGAATAGGGATCATGTCTATATGGATGGGGATCATGTGTGCTTGTGAGTCAAATATCTAATACTGTGCCATGATTTAAATAACTGCTCAGTATGTATTTGTAGAATTAATGAATGATTATCTCAGTAATAAAGCAATTTAAAACAGTTCTATAATGAGTCATACTGGTGTATCTGTACTATCAGCAATATAGAAGATTGCACTTCTAGATACTTTTTCTATCAGAAGATTTTAATCTAAAATAAATCACAGTATTGTTGATGAGTGTATATGTCTACATTTGCAGGTTATTCAATTATTATTTTAGACTCTTAAGAGCATACAGAAAGAAAGAATAGAATAATGAACCCCATGGGCCCATCATGCTTGTTTAACAATGATCAGCACTTCACTATTCATGTTTCATATATCCTCCTCCACCACACTTATTTATAGTCTGGATTATTTAACATAAAAACAATAGTATTAGAACATTAACAATATCACAAAATTTGCAAAAATTCCTTAGTATAAAGTCATTCCCAATCAATATCCAAAAAGTTCTCATTTTTTAAACTATATTAAGACATTATTTGGTAAAATAAAGATCTAAAAGAAGTTTACACTTTGAATTTGGCTTGAGTTTCTTTAAATGAATATTTCCCATTCTCCTAGGTTTTTGTTTGTTTATTTGTTTGGGTTTTTTTGTTTTAATGTCATTTACTACTTGAAGACACTAGCTCATTTGTTCTATTGAATGCCCCACATTCTGAATTTGGCTGATTGGATCCTAAAAAAGGATACCTTTGTGACATCTAATGTGACTAATGAGCTTTTTGTTTTTTAAAAGCATTATTGTAAACACATGTATTTTTGTACATTTATTGCATTTCAATCCATTACAGTCATTTTTCTTTTTTCTGATATCCAAGTTGTCCCTTTGATTAGTAGAAACCCCTTCAATTAGCTCTTATATATTCTAGACACTATGCTAATAGTCTTGTTCTGGCTTAACAAGATATTAGTCAATTTCCTTTCTCAGATCTAGAACTGGACATTACTCAAAGGAGTTTTGTCTCCTTTAATTGGAAAATGGTATTTAGAGGCCACTATGTGAATGTTAGGGATAGCTAATAATGCTGAGATGTCATCAGTTTTAGACTGTCATCAGTTTAGCTGGGAATTATATATTTTTAGACAGAGAAAGATTAATCAAAGCCTCTTATTGATACTTATGAATTTGATATTACAGAACTTTTATTTACTTTTTTTTGTTCCTACATTTGTATCTCCTTTCTTTTACTTAAAAATTCTGAGTGTGAATAATATGAAAATAACTAAGCATTTGATCTATCCTGCTCTCAATATATACAAGTTTCAAATTAGCAAAATCAATATGATTAAAAACAAGTGTATGAACACAGTTTAAGATTCCTTTGCATTTTTTTTTGTCCATACAATGCAGTATACTTGATGCAGAGGCCAAATACTTTTTTTTAAGTCACTTTAAATAATTCTTTTCTGCCCCTAATGTGATACACAATGATGTTGATCCAAGTTTTTATTATTATTATTATTATTATTATTATTATTATTATTATTATTGTTTGGGCTGGATATTAACAAGCTAATTACATTATCAGTTAACATACTTACAAAAACTCACAATTTTATCTTTTGTTCCCAAGATGAGAGTATCCTGTATGTAATTTGGCTTTCTAGCCTTTTGTTCAGTTCACCGTTTTGTTAGCTTCTTTGTCAATGCAACCTGTCATTCTAACCCTTACAAAGAAAAGAGGAATCAACTGCCCATAGTGTTAGACACTTCATTACTTATAGACTATACTAAATGGCTGTTAAATGTAGAGAAAGACCACTTTTAAGAAAGTTATTTTGATTCCCTAGGGGAATTATCATGAAAATGTCTGGGTAATGGAGTTCCATTCAGCCATCAAAAAACTACTAAGTCCATGAACTTAGGGCATGAGATAAACGGTAGAATGAGATAAATGGTAAGAATATCTACTTTCACTTGAATAAGATTTTGAAAAAGAAGTGTTTGAGTCTGTTTATGTGCCTTGGATAGCTAGTGAATAACATGGAAGATGAAATCATAAGCTTTAAGCAGTATATCCCCACCTCTTGATGTTTCAGAGATTACACACGGCTGTTGAAACATATTTTTTAAAGAAAAAAACAAACTCTCATGGTATGGATGAGTTTATGTGAAAAAGTGAAACATTTAAGATAATTTTTTTAAAGATTTTATTTATTTATTTGACAGAGAGAGAGAGAGAGCACAAGCCGGGGTAGCAGCAGAGGGAGAGGGAGAAGCAGACTCCCTGCTAAGCAAGGAGCCTGATGCAGGACATGATCCCAGGATCCTGGGATCATGACCTGAGCCGAAGGCAGACGCTTAATCGACTGAGCCACCCAGGCGTCCCCATTTAAGGTAATTTTTAAATAAATGGATACTAAGTAAATATGTAGCTGGGCAATGTAAGAATTTAGCTCCCCTATGAATTTTTTTTTTTATTTTATTTTGACTTGTTTGTGAATAGCCCCATGAATATAAGTGGTATTTTTCAACTTCTCCTAAGAAACCCTTGCAACTTCAAGGTTTAGGTTTTCTGGCCTTTAGGTGAGAAGTTAAATACATTTGTTTTCAAAATCTAGGCTCCTGAATGTGACTGGGGACTTTTACAACACAGTGTGAGAATGGAGAATTGTCCAATCTTAAGAAGAATACCTCAAGACTGGTAAAGAACAAGTCTGTGTGGGTTCTATAAATACTAGAGACTTACAGTGTCTCCTAAAGATGCAGGAAATCAGTGGATGACTAAGGAAGTTTGACCTGAAACACAGAACCTCTACAGCAGCCGAGAAGATTCTCTCTAGGCAAACCTATAGTCAGTGGGAGGACCTTCATGAGGGGAAGGTCCATATGTGAGACCTTCCAGAGCAGCAGAGCTCTCAGAAGTCATTGTACCATAGAAGGAACCATGGTGGCCACTGAGACCAGACACCTCAATTTTCCTTTATCTCTGACTAGGCTTGATTTCACCAGTGCTGTGTTCCTGATATTAATATGGAAAATCATTAACAGAGAAAATCATGAAAAGTGACTATTACTGGACTTTTCTCTGATATTGGAAAGTAAAGGATTACAGTTCACTTTAGATTTGACTGAGAAAAAAATATTAACTCTGTGTCATATGCTTTTTTTTAAAAGCTTTATGGAGTAATTAACAGCTGAGCCACAAATACATAGGTGCATAAATAATAAATTGTGTGAAATATTATAAGCATTAACACAATCTAAGTTTACAGAATTATCCTGAGATATTCTAAACTTTTTCACTTAAGCTGTGTGTACATAGACCTTATTAGAAATGGATTGTGATTCATCATCTAAGCAAAGCTGAACCTGTGGTTTCATGAAAATTGATGACCCACATCGAAGTCTACGAGATTGTATCTACTGAAGAAAGAGACTGGGGAGAAGAAACTGTTCAAAATGCATACAAATATTAGTCCTGACTATAAATACTGTAGCAAATTTATGCACAAATTCACAGATGGCAAAGGCATCAGCTATAGGGAATAAGGTTTCCAAACATCCTATTCCCAACCCAGCCATTCACCACTTGAGGTAAAACAGATTATAAAATTGACTGTCAATAGTAGCACAAGAGCTATTCCCTGTGCTGGGTGTGTGTGGCACAGCACTTAGACATAATGCTACTTATCTCATTGTGTCAGGAGTAAAGTGCATTGCAGAACTGTCCATGTCACACTTACTGGATTGAATAACAATAATTATAAATGTGACTCTAAAGCACTTTCTTTTTTGCTTGGTTTTGCAAAGTTGCCTACCTCATCAGAGCCATCTGCACAGTCAAAATCTCCATCACACCAGAACCTTGAAGAAACGCAGTCCCCGTTGGCACAGAGAAAATCTTTTATTGTGCAGGTCTGTGGCTCTAGGGACAGAAAAATAGCACAGGTTCATTCTATTATATGCAACTGCATTCTAAATTTATATGACATATAGCATGAGGTAGCATTAAGAAAAAAGAGGTTAGCCAAGCAGAACCAATAAATTGTTTAGAAAAAGTGTTTCATGAAGCATCTTTGGGACATAATATAATGGTTTTTCAAATTTATTCTAAAGTCCTGAATAGAAAGTGGTATTACAGAAACAAATTGAAAAAGAGACAAAAGATAGCCTACCATTTAGTAAAAATACAACATCAAAGTAAAATAAAAGACATAAAAATCTACATATTGCATAATAACAAATCTTTTCCAGTTGTTGGAATTCTCTCATTTTATGCCTTTCGTTAAAGTAAGACATTTTGTGACTCTGTACCCATGGGGCTATTTATTAATTGAGTAGTAAGTCTAGCCTTTGGCTCTTGACTTCTACTTTGCATTCTAATGACTTTCTAATTCTTCAGTTTTGCCTCCAGAAAATCAAGAATTCATTAAAAAAAGAAGGGCACATGGGGATATTATTGGACATGACTGGGTGGGTAAGAGTGGAAGGGACAGAAGGAGGCTCTCTTTTTAAGTACTGCCTCTTTGTTTATGCAATTGTTTGCTTATGCCCTGTATCATTTACTTGCCATTTTAGATAATTTGCCAGTTATTGATTTAATTATGCTTCACCATCTTCCCCATAGGATATAAGCCAAGAAGTATGACTTGCTACTTGGCTTAACTCTGATACGGAGTATGTTTCATCTGAACAATGAAGTAGGATTTTAGGAATTTTTTCCTGCAGGTAATCGATATGACTGCTCGAGATCACCTCTTGTTTAGTTTTTGTTCTCTAAATAGAACTGATATCCGGCAGGATGAAAGACCCCTTTTTGTTTTCTCTACTCATTAACTGTATTTGCAGCTGCCTCACACGCAATACTCTTACTCAAGTGAAGAGGGAATAACAGAAATTTAATTTAAGGAGTAACCATATGAAGCCTAATTTTCTGCAAAAAGATTGTGGCTATTTCAGCCTGCATTTGACTATTGCTCTACACAATCACTCAGTTTCTAGCTATAGGGTAACATCATGAATGTTTGGTATTGTAAAGGCTCTTACATTTCTATGTAAAGATCCCTCCTGAGACCACTGGAAGAACTATGGAAAGTGTAATGTGTATCAGCATTTTGTTCTGCTTTGGGACTTGCTTTCTTCTACAGTGTGAACTTCAGGCTATGAATAAGACAAAATGCTATTCAGTGGGATGAGAAAAAGCCACTTAACAGGAGGATCCCCCTCATTTCTCAACACTCCTTTGTTCAGTGAGCATGACAATAGCAGTTTCTCTTTTTGTCTTTGCATTATATTTACATGTGCCATGTTTTAATCTTAAAAACAACTGTATTAATACTAATATCACTATTTATAACAATAGTAGTTACTACCAGCTAGTGATTGCTTATTTGTTGTTAAGCACTAGGTGAAGTTAATGCTAAGTACGTGAATTAACTCAACAATTAATCCTAACAACTGTATAAGGTAGGCGCCATTAAAGGACCCTTTTGTCAATGAGTAAATTGAGGCACAGAGAGGATAAAGAACTTTCTCCCAATCACCCTGCAAGCAGAAGAGCTAGTATTGAACTTGAACCTACACAATCTGCTACTAGGGTCTGTACTATTTACTACTAGGCCATATCACGGTCCCCCTTACTATTGAGGAAATAATAAGTGCTCACATATTACAGAGATTAACAATAAAGTCCTGAGAAGTCAAGTTACTTATCGAAGGCATATGGCTAGCAATGTCTACTTCACTTAAAAATAAAAGAGAATCCTTTTTCTCTTCTCATTCTTCCATACTGAAGCCATCCCACCCTCCTGTTTGCAGACATGCAGTTTTCTTCTCAGGGAAAAGAAATTATAGTGAAATTAATAAATTAATTAATAAAGAAGTGCTCAATCTATTTGATAATGGAAAATAACAATCAAAATGATTTTCATTAAAGAATTAGAGAGTATTTTTTAAACACATTGTATTTAGGTGTTTAAAAGTAACAGCAGTAGAAATATCGAATTTCATGGACTTGGAGGTATCTGAATGAGATTTTTTTTTCCTTTAATATTTTAACTTGCCTTTATCCTAATTAAACACAAGTTTGTTCGTCATATGCCAAACAATGACTTCACAAACTTTGACACACTTTGCTATAGGGTTGGATGTTGTTGATCTAAGATGATAACAAGTTACAAGGTTATAACGTATTTCAAAAAGCATTTGCTTAATAATTCCACAGAATGGTTGTTCTATAGAGACTTTGCTAACATTATTAATTACTCTGTTCTAATATGGGCACAGAGGAACTGAGTGATTTGTTGGAAAAAATTTTTTCAGTGCATATGAAATTCTGTAAGATTCTAGTATGCTTTTAAGGATGCCAGCAAAACCACTTCTGAATAATAATCATTAATTATTTATACATAAACAAGTGTCATCAAGGAATGGGATAGCCAGTCTGTTTTTAACTCTCACCTATATGCCTCAGAATCTTTTGCCACTAGGTATCTCAAAAGGAAATTCTCTCGAGGAAAATGTAACTTAGTTATGAAAGAAGGTCCTGAGGGATTATATTCTCTTATTGTTTCTTACCTTTGATCTTTTCTGGATAAAGTAAAAGACCAATTTTTAGACCTTGGCATGAGAGTTAGCATTTTTCTTGTTAAAAAGAACAACAAAATAAAACAATCATACCTGGAAGATAACCCATTTGGAAAGAAAATTTGAGTGTGAAATTTTCCCCAGTATTTCCAACATGTTTTTATCACCTTAACTTTCTCCGATACTACCTATGTCCCCAGATCTAAAGTAGATAGGGAACCCCACACATGAATAATTCCATAAATCTCATCTAAACATGCCAAATCAACAAAAAGAAGCCTTGACAGGGCATGTTTCGGAAGGCTGATCTGGATTCTATAGTAAGAATAAAAAATAGGGACATTGTGTGGAAAAGTCACTTCCCTCAATGCTAAAGAAGGCAAAAACATACAGGCTCAGAACTGAAAAGAGCTTTGGAAGCCATCTTGCACAAAATTGAGGAAACTAAGTTTAGAACATAAAAGTGACTTTCAATGCCACAGAGTTAGCGGCAGAGCAGAAAGGCTTCCAGACTTCAATTTCTCTGCTGGGTATATTATCATAAAGCCTTGGTGCTAAGTTCAAAAGTTATATGAATGTGGGTGTAAGCATCTGAGGAGAATTTTTAGAATACAATTAGTGTAACTGACATGCTATACAAATAATCTTCTGATATAAATTCAGTGTGAAAGAACTAGAAATTCAAATAAGGCAGACACAGCTCATCTCTCTACAAAAACCTTCATTTGGTTGATCAAGTTATTTGGTGCTTTTGAATCTATTGGATTGTTAGTTACTTCTTAATAATGCAAAGATGGGAAATAATTTATTTTGCACACAATTACTTAGAAGGCAGACATGCCATATATTTTATATTTGTTGCTGATAAAGATAGTATAGATGCTGAGATTTGTCAGATATTTCCAAACCTTTGATACAGATGACAAAATAACTCCAATAACAATAAAATTTTCTTGTTTTTAAAAGCCTAAATCATTGTTGGGGCACAGTATCCCTGCTGAACACTCAGCAAGGGAAATCATCAGCAGATGATAAAGAAATGACAATGGACTAATTATCCCATATAAATATAAAAAAGTAGAAAGCATAATAGATTTAAAACATCGTCGCAGTTAATTGCTCCACTGTGATTCAGACACTTCCCAGATCAATGCCTGGAGTATTTCCAACACAATTTAAAGAGTAAATTCTATATCAGATTCATAAACAAGTAAGTCCAAAAGTGATTTTAACAATACATTGCTAATATTATAAATGTGTCAGGCCCTGTGCTGGACCCTGAAAAATAGCCCTGCTCCCTACACTATTTCCAGATATTTAAGGAGGAACTCAGATACATGCGATAAAGAAATGAGCGGTGTAATGGAATGCAGGGGAGTGTTGGTTAATGGAATGTGGTCAAATAAAAAAAAAAAAAAAGCCGCTGTTGTTTTTTAACTCTAAGGCTAATTTATTATCTATGCCTGACTTCTCTACTTAATAATTGCTGACAATAATTGCCAGGGGTGAAACAAAATGCATACCATTGACTAATGATATTTAGAAAAAGTGGTAACAGTATACCGCTATATTTTTGGGTATATTGTTACCATCTATACATATTAAAATTAAATTTATACATGTGATGTGATATACATAGAGTCATATATATAAATATATATATAAATAGTAATTTATATGTATATATAATAATACTTTTATTATAATCATATACATGAAGTTATAATAGTTTCAAAAATAATGAGAAATTGCAAATATCTTGATAGCATTTTATATGGGAGAAGTATTTTTTCTAAAGCTGACTTCTATATGACCAATCTCCAGATGCTTGATATAGCTATAATGTATTCTTTTCTCTCTCTTCATAGACTCAGCTTCTGTCTATGTAGAACTTCTGGCATTTTCGATGTTTGAACTTTCTCATCTCTATTCAGATGGTATCTTCAAACACCACCCAATTATCGAGATCCCTCAATCCTTCCTCTTACACATTCTTACATGTCTACCATGTTACCAATTCTCTGATACTGGTCCTGTGTATGCCCTTTCTCCTACCATGTCACAACTGTAATATGCTTCCTTCCTGCTCACTGTCACCTGTTCCCTGCAAATTCATCAATGTTGCTATCTTAGGCCACGTGCTCAGGATGAATGGGCACTAAAAGAAGATCACACATAATTGGGTATTTTATACTGAAATGCTTGGCATTGCAGCCACTCTCTTGCTTTTTCTTAAGGATTCTGTGGCTATAGTGATTTATAAGTTTTCCCAGTGACAAATGAGAGGCGTGTTCCTTCTCCTTGTGTTCTCGTATGAAAAACTGACTTTTAGGAGATGCCAGCAAAACCATAGTCAACCACTTTGGAAACCCCAGCAGACCAGAAACAGGTTATCTCCACCCTTCATTCTTCTTCCCCTTCTTCACCAGTTATAGCAGTAGCCTAACTTCTCACACAATTTCAACCACCCCTTGAATAGAGGGTTTTCAAAGATGTAAGTTTCCAACGTGGCCTTCTCACTTCCCCTCTCCTGTTCTCAACATCCTTCAGTCATAGGGCACTTCTTCTCAGGTAGTTTACTGATAACGAACACTCAAGGTATCCAAAATTAAGCTAAGTAGTTTTCTGTATGTTTAAGCTCTGAAACAGAAGTGAATTAAATAGAAAGTATATATGTAATTGCTTCTTTTTTGTATTTGCTCTTCTATTCCTGCCACTCTTACTTCATTAGATTTTTCTTTTAATCACTGGATAGAATCTGAAAACCTGCTATACAAAAGAATCTGGAACACTCTAACAGCTCTTTGCAGGTTTTTTTTTACCTTTTTAAAGGGTAAGATCAGTTGAGAGATCTATATGTGCAGAAGGAGTAATAAAAGGTCCCAAATCAGAGTAATCCATAACCCTAATGATCCAGAGATTTCATACTTAATGTACCTGATGCTTAAACACCAGTCAGATTAAGTTTCAAAAGTCATTTTTAAAAAGTTGATATTTTGCAAACTGAATATCCAAGTGGTTTAGTAAGGCTGTGACTCTACTAATTATGTACCTTCATATAACATATTCCAATGCTTTAATGTAACAATTTCTATTTCATCTCCTGTGTCTTGGGAAATGAATGCTCTTGGTCCAATGTATAAGAGTAGACACTATTGTTATCATCAAATCCTTTCTGGAAGTAGCAGAATATAAATATTTAATAAATAGAATTTGATTAGTATCTTATTTTAAAACATGACTATATTGCTTTCTTTGTTTAAACAGCACTGTGAGAAAGTGCTGGTAAGAAATATATTCAGAAATTAATGCTAGAATATAAAGATGCTGTCACAATTTTACATACTGCCATACTTTTTAGAAAATAAAATTGTTGGACAATTATTGTCTGTTAAATTTATTACATAAAAATGCAGGAGGCAGATGATGATAATAGTGTTATTCTATTTTCAGAGAAAAGCATCCTGAATACATATGGTGTTCACCACTCCAGAGAGAATAAATGATATTTCGCTGAAAGATGCTCATGGGTAAATTTGTAGTGTAAAAGGATTTGAGACTGAAATGAAATGAATACCATCCACTAAAGAATGATGTGTTTTGTACGTCTCCACATCATTCAGCTCTTTGTATGAACTTGCATCAAGGGCTCACTTCATTGCATACTGATCGGTTGCATTAAACCTCATGATACTTTCATACCAATTCTGATAACTATAAGATAATAACTCCCAGTATGAGCATTTCAATAATTCTACCATTTGAGATTCAGGTCAATTTAGTCTGAATATTCTTGTCCAATGTGAATATATGTATAAAAATGTGAGCTGCAGGACAGATAGGTTCAAATTCATACCTTAACTGTGCTAAAAATTGCTATCCTGCTTATTAAATATGCTGTAAAGCTCACAATGTTCTCAAGCGAGAGTTACTTACTACAGTTTTCTTCATCTGAATTATCACTGCAGTCATTTTGGCTATCACACCGCCAGTGATCTGGAATACAGTTGTTGTTTCTACACTGGAATTCGTGAGGTCCGCAAGTCTTTTTATCTGTAATAAAAAGAGCCACAGTTTTTGTCCTTGACTTCCATGAAGATATCCCTCATGATACCCTTACTGCCATGCCAAATCCAGGGCATATGACATTTCCTCAGACCTTAAATCAGTTACTAATTGAGAAGCATCTCTAGGAAAAGCTGAAGGCAAGTGCTAAATAAAATTCACCCTACTGTCTTATGTTGTTATCAATCATGCTTTCATCACCAGCTAATTACAAAGCAATTGATTGGCCCACCCACATAAAGTTAACACAAATCAATAAAAAAAAAAATTATTAAGAACTACCATTCTCTTTAGGACACTCCCTCCCTAAGCCACCTTCTATATCTTCTTTAAGGCAGAAAAAAAATGGTATTAATCAGATCCTGAGACTGTCATCTTGTCTTTCTCCCTAAGAATTTCTTACTCATAATCTACTTATCAACTGATCTAAACTTATAGATTATAATAAAACTTAACACCCGTAAGGACCTTGAAAATTAATAAAGTGCCATCTCACTTGAACTTCTAAACAATCCCCCACTGAGTGCAAGGACAGGTATTAACTAGCCTTTCATTTTACAAATGACAAAAGGCAGACTTAGAGTTTAGAAGCTTGATGAATTTTTACTACCATTAAATGGCACAGTCGCTATATATATTTGTGTGTTTTTACTCTTGCTTTAGTGCTCTTTACAACAAATCTGTGTTCAAACTGAGACAGACGCAGAATGCATGCAATAAGAATTTATTTAAAGTTTAGGTTACATATTCTTAAGTTTCTATAAGAGTAATAGCTAACTGTATATAGTTTAAAGCAGTGCATCTTAAACTTCAATGCATATATATAAATTACTTGGGAAATTTGCTAAAATGGAGATTGTGATTGAGTTGATCTGAATTTCTAAGAAGCTCTCTAGTGATGACATTGTTCTTAGGTCTATGAAACATACTGAGTAGCAAGGGTCTGAAACATAAAGATGGGATAGATTCAATAATATAATGATAATAAAATTAGAAATGTCAATGTACAATTTAGGACACATTCTCCTTTCATATACTTAGATCAACTCCTTATTCTCAGCTCTTTTAGAGATGCACAGTGAGTTTAACAACTCACACTAGTAAAAAAAAAATTAACTAAAGGAGAGGATAAGCTATTTGTTGCTGGTTGCTACTCTTTCCTTTAAAATGTGTCTATAAAATTCAAACTCAAATAAGATTATGAAAGCAAAAGTGATTTAGATATAATTAGAAAATTAAATAATGAACATCTATTGAGGATCCAACCCACCTCTTGGCTAAGCATTTTCATAAACATGATCATATTCAATCCTCATAACATCCCTCAGAAGTATTATTATATGCATTTAAATGAATGAGAAAAAATAAGTCTGAAAGAGTTTAATTTTTTCAATTTTACAAAAAGTATTAAATGGCAATGGAGAAATTTATATCCAGATGTTGCTCCAGAAAAATTTAACATTTCTGTAGAAATTCTCATGAAAGACTTCAAATTTGTCTATAGATAGATATCTTTACATATGTCTACATATAAGAGCCTGTATTTCCCTTCCTCCTTCCCTCCCTTTCTTCCTTGCAGCCTACCAGCCTGCCAATGATTACTCAGACCCCAATTTGTGTCATTGTGTTGAGTACTGTGTTTTGTGATATATCTTTTTTGCCTATGTTACACCTAAATTTAGATTTTAAAATTGGCTTAAAATCTGTAGAAGTTTTAACATAGCATTTTGCACATTTCACTCAATCAAGAACTGTGTTAGGATGATTGGAACTTAAATAATGACCATTGAAAATAGGGGATTTGGTACAGAACTATGTAGATGGTTGTTTCATTTTGGCAATTAAAACAAACTTCTCTGAAACCACTACTCTATTTTTGTTTAACATTAGCTTTATTTATTCCTCTCTACATGTTTCTTGCATTATTTTTAAATATTGTTTTAAAATTTTAGAATATAAAAAAGTAAGAAAGATCAGACTGGATCAGACAAATAGACTATAGGACCTAGTGTTAGAACATTAGCCCCAAGCAATTTCCCACGGCTACAAAACATGCACAATAGGTACTTGAGGATGGATACAATAAGTGTTTTTGAGGGTTTTTTTTTTTCTCCTAAATCCTATTTGTACTTTCTTTTTTCTATGTTTAAATATTTGTATCATATTTTATGTTTGAAAGAGATCTACATTTATTTCTTAACAAAAACAAGTTACAGTTCATTGCAAAGATTTCCATTTGGGGCATGCAGAAACAGTAACATTGAAAGGTTAATTGCCTTATGCAAGGTTATTCAAATTTTATGTTTCCAAATTATTTAACTTTTTGATCCATGACATTGCTTATAAAAATTACAAATACAAACTATACAACCCGTATAGGCTTGTTCTGTATTTAAAGTCTCCCTTGAGGAGATTAATGTAAATATAAATATAAATATAAATATAAATATAAATATAAATATAAATATATTTTTAATAGGAAACTATGAGCAAGGTAAAACAGCAGTTCTCAAATTGGCTACACATGAGAATCACCTGGGAAATTTAAAAATCCCTTTGCCCAGTCAATATCCCACATCAATAAAATCAGACTCTCTGGGGTGGAACCCAGACATCAGTATTCTTATTAAAGCTAGCTGACTGATTCCAATGAGCAGCCAAGATTGAAAATCACTGGCCCAAAAAACTAATTGTAGAACAGAACATATGTAATTCCACTTATAATACTCTAGAGTAATTAATATAAAATGCTCACAATATGTATACTTTTCTATTCAAATTGTAAATAGCTTTAGAACAATGCAGTATTTTGGGGGGGTATTATAAATATGGAGAAAACAAATGGAGTATCTGAAAACTTGTTTTTTTTTTTAAGTTTAATATGTTTTCACATAAATTACAGATACTATTACAAATTTGATCCTCCCAGAGGGACTACCAAAATGTAAAACTGTATATGGTGTATACTGCGGTAACTATTGACTCTTGTACATACATGGCTACTTCTGAAAAAAAAAAAAAAAAAAAAAAAAAAAATCTGGTGTCTATGATGTTTTTTGAGCAAGAACTGGGAAAGTGGACTGGGATACAGGAGTGGAAGAGAAATTTAAGTTTCTCATTATGCCAAAAGAAATCCAAGAAAATGTACAAACTACTGGAAGCAATAAATTAATTTTTTTTAAAGATTTTATTTATTTATTCATGAGAGATAGAGAGAGAGAGAGGCAGAGGCAGAGGGAGAAGCAGGCTCCCCGCGGAGCAGGGAGCCCGACGCGGGACTCAATCCCAGGACCCTGGGATCGTGACCTGAGCCAAAGGCAGACGCTTAACCAACTGAGCCACCCAGGTGTCCCCAATAAATGAATTTGGTAAGGCTATAGGATACAAGGAAAAAATATATATATTTAATTATATTTCTCTATATTAGCAATAACCAGAAATGAAATTTGAAAAAAAAAGAAAACTTTTACAATGGTATCAATAAAATAACAAATACCTAGGAATAAAACTAGTGAAATTTGTGTAATATCTTCACACTAAAAGCTGTAAAACACTACTGAGAAAAACTGAATAATGCTTAGGAAAATGCAACAATGTATCACGCTCATGGAGTAGAAAACTCAAAATTGTTAAAATTTTCTACAAATTAATATAATTAATGCAACTCCTATCAAAATCTAGCTCGTTATTGTTAAAGAAATAGATTATCCTAAAATTATATTGAAATGTAAAGGATTTAGAATAATAAACCAAAACTGAAAAAGAAGAAAAAGTTGGAGAATCTACAGTATCTGATTTCAAGAGTTACTATAAAGCTATAGTAATTGAGAAAATATAGTACTAAACAAAAATGATACAGAAATATAAACATACATATGTGGTCAGCTCATTTTCAACAAAGGCCTCAAGTCAATTTAATGGGCAAAGAAAGTCCTTTTTAGCAAATATTACTGAAACAAGTGGCTATCCATAAGAAAAACATAAATCTTAACCCATCATACTCCATACCAAAAATTAATCTGATACGATCATAAACATAATGGACATGGAAAAATATTTTCATAATCTTGGAGGAGGCAAATATTTCTTGGGCAGAACACAAAAAGCATTAATAGTACACAACAAATTGGTAAATTGGACTTCAGAAAATTAAAATATTTTATTCTTTAAAAATATTAAGAAAATGAATAGGCAAGCAACATATTAAAAAAAATATTTGCACCATATATATCTGGGAAATTACTTAGATCCAGAATATATAGAAATTCCTACATATCTTATACATTAACAGACAAAAGACTTGAGAAGATACTTTACAAAAAAAACAAAAAAGATATTTGAATGACAAAGGTTCTCAAAATCATCAATCACAAATGTACTGCAAATTCAAACCATGAGAATCCACTACATACTTAGTGAAATTGCTCAAATCAAAAAATCCACACTAAATTTTCATGAGAATACAAAGGACTTGAAACTCTCTCTTCTGGTTCTTAAAAAGGTAAACATATAATTACCCTATAACCCAGCAAATTTACATCTAAGTGTTCATGAAAAATGGAAACAAATGTTCACAAAATAAATTTGTATAAGAATTGTTAGAGCAGCCTTATTTATAGTAATCACCTTCTAAGATATACCCAGTGAGAATATATCCATTCAACTGAAAACTATTCGGGTATAAAAAAAAATTATGAATTCTTAAGACATAACTTAGAAATGTTTTTAAAACTTCATGCAAATGAAAAATTCACAGGCAAAAGGGTAAATACCATATGCACCTATGTATATGACATCCAAATACAAGCAAAAGTAATCTATGGTGATAGAGAGGAGTTGGAAGTTGTGGAGGGGAATGTTAGGGGAATTGACTAAAAGGTGCATGAGGGAATTTTCTGGGGGGATGGAAATGTTCTGGATCATATTTTGCATGCTGTCTAAAATTGCCAAAACTCATCAAACTGAACTGAACATTTCAGATCTGAGCATATAATTTTATTTTAATTATATTTGAATTAAAAATGACTTCACTATTAGAATTGCAAGGCATTTGGAAAATCCAAACAATTATACTATGGTAAAGAATTATTCATTTAGTCCCTGAATGCTCAGGTATATTCAAAACAGAAGGGTAGTCTGAAAGAGAATTCTGTTAAAAAAAAAAACAAAAAACTGATTTAAGGTCTCAAAATGTAAATGTTCCACACTAAGTATAAGCAACAGCATGTATATCTCACATTTATATGTCTCCAGAGATTTTTTTATTTGGCATTTGAAGCAACCATGTATTCATTCTGCCCCAGACATTTGTAGTATCAGTTTGTAATTATCTGTCTTCATTTTTGGGATGAGGATTTCAGTAGTAATAAGAGCACTGGATTTCCTAAGACATAAAATGCAATCTGTTATTGTCTGATATCACTCTCACCCAAAAGTACAGTTAGCTTTGCCTTCCCTGAAAAGCATACCTTTTGAAAATTTTAGATGGCATTCAAAAAATACAAATAAACCAGTATTTTCTTATAGACCTCAACTACAATATATGTCATTTAGAATATAGAATATAAACAATACTGTTGTCAAAAATTGCATCCTTTTTGGAGGTGCCAAAGGTTTTATTTTAATCTGTGAAATAATGATGCTTCAGGCTGTCTATATCACTTTTTTTTTTCCTCTTGAGAACATCCTAAAAAAATGTATGACACTAAAATGTTTCCAGTGATGTTCAGTAGTGAAAATACGTATAGGTCTTATGTGTAGGGATTATATGTAGGCATTTCATATATAACACATGTCTTTTTTTCTGGTTCGCTCTGCAGCATAAGACAAAATAACACATTATATTATTAGGGAAAACATTCAATCCCTCAATGAATATGTGAAATGATGCCTATTGGATGTGCATATATATATAATATATATATGTATTATTATACATGCATATTATATGTAGTATATATAATGTATGTAATGTATATAATATATATTATATACACATGCATTTTTGTATATTATTCTTTTTTAATTGTTTTTTTAGAGAGAGGGACTGCATGTGCACGAGTGGGGGTGAGGGGCAAAGGGAAAGGGGGAGAGAGAATCTTAAGCAGGCTCCACACCCAGTGAGGAGCCCAATGTAGGGCTTGATCTCACAACCCTGAGATCATGACCTGAGCTGAAATCAAGAGTTGGGACACTTAATTCGGCCACCCAGGTGCCCTTATATTAAATATTCTAAAAAATATTTTAATGACCCAATAGATATCTAACCAAACTGAAATTATACAGTTTCACTAATAATATTTTACTATTGCTTTAGAAAATAAAATGTCACTTGTAAATTTGCCATGTGTTTTATTCAACAGCTGATCAGAATAAAATAGCTTGGAAAAATTTACATTTTGAGGTATAGGACTCAGTTGGCCATCAGTTTTAAAATATAATGTATAAAATAATTTTAGAGCAAAGCTGGTAGGAAGACTTTAGCTTATGATTTAAGAAATGTTGGCATTTCCTCCCCCAGCAAAAAAAAAAAAAAAAAGGGAATGTGGGGGTTTTGTTGTTCTTGCTAATTTTTTTTTTTTAAAGATTTTATTTATTTGAGAGAGAGAGAGTGAGAGAGAGCATGAGAGGGGAAGAGGGTCAGAGGGAGAAGCAGACTCCCCACTGAGTGGGGAGCCCAATGTGGGACTCGATCCTGGGACTCCAGGATCATGACCTGAGCCGAAGGCAGTCGCTTAACCAACTGAGCCACCCAGGCGCCCCCTTGCTAATTTTTTTTGTAATCACACTTTCCATCTTCCATTTCAGGAAATATGATTTCAAACAGTTAAGTAACATGCAACAACTGTTGTTACAAAAAAAAGTAAATGTAGTCATAGAAACACTGAGGCAAAAAGAACTATGAGAACAATAATCTTGAGTCTCTATCATCATAGCTGCTTGTTTATTTTGTTCCAGATTATAACATCATAGAGTCTCAGAAGTATGGGGTTAGAACAGAGTACCTTCTCTTGCAGAAAACATTGTCTTCCATTGGGGGCAGGATAACCATCTGTTAGCTATCAAAGCATAGTCTCTCTATGTACAGTCATTCTTTTTTTTAATCAACCACATATAATTCTGATCTCTCAGTCTAAATTCTCCTCTATGTCTCTGTTAGCATTGTATGGAAACAAATACCTATATATGCTGCTTCACAACTGTTTCAAAACTTCTTGACATTTTGAACTCTTCAACAGTGATGATACAAGGGATCATATTCTTTTCCTTATTTTCTATAGCAGGTAGGATCACTGACACCTACTTTTTGGTAATATGAATATAGTAGATATATGCCATTATTATTGGGTCTTTTTGGTCTTTTTGAAATTACTGTTCCAAGCTGTAGCTGGTGAAGCTGTTATACATGGCTCACTACCTCTTCTGTCGCAGGAGAGGATCATATGACCCAGATGGCCTCTTACCCTAGACCACAATTAGTTTGCAATGATCATGTTATTCATGTTTGAAAGAAAGAAAGAAAAAGAGAGAGAGAGAGAGGGAAAGAAAGAAAGAAAGAAAGAAAGAAAGAAAGAAAGAAAGAAAGAA
>NW_023270377.1:87401842-87435134 GCF_011800145.1 Mirounga leonina | reverse complement strand
AAAGAAAGAAAACAAAAGAAAGAAAGAAAGATTTAACAGCTTAAACCTAATAGATGATTTTTCTTCTTTAATATTAAATATACAGAGGAAGGCAGTGCAAAGATTGCATGGCGGCTAGACAATAGCCTCAGGAACACATTTTTATCAATCTGCTCTACCACCTTAATTAATGGCTTCCACTGTCCTTAGTCACTCATGGCCCAAGATGATCACTAGTACTTGAGTCATTACCTTCCAGGCCTGAAGAAGAAAGAGCAAAAAAGCAAAAGAAGAGGGGCTCCTGGGTGGCTCAGTAAAGTTAAGTGTCAGACTCTTGATTTCAACCTAGGTCATGCTCTCAGGGTCCTTAGATCAAGCCCCACATCGGGCTCTGCACTGAGCGTGGAGCCTGCTTAAGATTCTCTCTCTCTCCCTCTTCTCCTGCCTGCCCCATGCAACTCCCCGCCTTGCAGGCACATACTCTCACTCTCTAAAGAAAGAAAAAAAAGTAAAAGAAGAAGCCCTTCTACTCTGAGGAAAAAAAAAAAAAAAAAAAAAAAAAAAACTCAAAAAACTGTTGAAAAAAAAAAAAAAAAAAAAAAAAAACTCTAAAAACAGTCTTCCTGGAAGTCCTATATAACACCTCTGCTTATGTTTCAATGGTCTGAACTTAGTCACGTGATAAAACATCGCTGTAAGGGGAGATGGGAAATGTGATCACTTATTCTGAATAGCAATGTGTCAACCTAAGATTTACAGTTCTGTTTCTCAGGGGGAAATAAAAACTGGGTATAAGGATTGGCATTTTCGGAGTCTCTGTTAAAAACCTACCAAGGCCAATTAAAACCATTGAAGGTGATTTCCATGGTTACTGGAAGAGAGTATTTCTTTCCTTCTGAGATTGCAAGTACTATAGCCCAAGTTGCCATGGGTCATTTAAAAACCACATAGGAAGCACCATTCTCAGAAGACACCAACAAAGTAAGGAACAGCTTAGAAATTGAAAAAAAAGATGATACGGCTCTTATGACTCTGTGTAAATACCTGTATCCAAATTGTTCCTGAAGTCAACTCCATCCACTCCTTGGAATTGAAGCAGAAAATTATTTTGACACTGGTTTGCATTGGGTTTCTGTCATTGACAGACAGGAGTCCTGACTAATGCAAACATTATTCTATTTTATTGCTTAAAAAATGAGGGACTTCTCATATTAATGTTCTTATCTATATGTACTGATTTACATAATTCCTAGGCTATTTCATTGGTTTATAATTACCTGGGAAATGCAGTCTCTTTCTACAAGAAGCCTCAGAATTAGTCTCTATTTTAAAGTAATTTGCAAATCCAGGCTTCCATGAAGATGGGAGATGGTACAAACACCCTTTTTTAGCATATTCTCTATGTGGCATATGCTATTATAGCCTCTAGTGATATTGATTATTTGGAAAGCTGCAGGTTGCCTTGCATTGTAAAATGTTTTGGTGGATCTGAAAAATAATTTCATGTTACTTCTCATCAATCAGGGTAATATTCCTCGGCCTGTTCTTCTAGGGGAAGTGGAAAGAATATGTGGATGGAACAGCAGTTGAGAATAACAATGCCAGATGTGGCTTGTCCCAGTGGGATTCTACTACTTCTGTTTCACTTTTGAATTTTTATTTATTTTTGAACTTTTACATTATTCTTCTAGGTAGAGAAGAGAAATGCTTATAAAGTAAAACAAACTACCAACGACATATTTTCTTTATAAAGAGGTGAATCTATAATAAGCTAGCTCTCAGGAAGCTCCAATAATGACATTTTATAAATTGCATGTCAATGCAATGTAATTTTCAGTGGAAATTTTTTGAATTCACATTATGCAGTTTTAGAAAGTGTCATATTACATCCTGTAATGCCATCTATCGCACTTGACAAGAATTTGTGATTTTTTTTCTTATTTATAAATTTATATTGTAACTTTATGGTTGTGAACTGGGAGGAAGTAGTTATTATTTCATCTTGGCCAACACACTGTACATCATCTGCTAAACCCCTTCTATTCCATTTATCATTCTCTTTTCAACAGCCTGTTGTCTTGACAGCTTGTATGGTAATATTGTACAAACAAATTTGCATTCGTGAACCACAGATGAAGAAGGGCTCAAATCTCCATAAATGAAGATGTAGGTAGGGCACCACTCTTCCGAGTCATTCTTAAGTCCCCATTACCGATTCTGGTAGTCATATTCTAGCAATTCTACTCATGTTTCCTCATCTAGCTTACAGAAAAACAAAAAAAGCCTCTTCCTGCCTTTTTTTCTAAATATTGATTCTATGTTTTATTTTAAAAACAAAGTAAAAGCAATTTGAGGCCACTGAATAGTGAGTCTACCAAAATATTAGCAAATATACATTTGACTACATTTGTCAAGTTGGTCTGACACAGTTAAGTCAGAGTCACCAGACAATGGCTCGATTCGCTTTACATTTTTGGATGAACATCAAACTCTGATTTGGTGGGAGATAGTGAAGCAGAGTGAAAAGAACCTGAGCACTAAAGTCAGAATTTGACTTGAATGCTAATTCTGGCTCCTATTCATGTACAATTTAAAGTAATTATCTTTTTTGTGCTTCAATTTCCCAAAGGCTAAGAATTAAAGTGAAATACACAGTATTGAAATGAACACCTGGCTTAATGAAGAGTAACTAGTGAAAATTAAGTAATAGTAATAATTAACTATCTACTTAAATAGTAATGATAGTAAATAAATAAATAGAAAAATAATATGTAAAAGTAAGCAAATAGCAAATAAAAATAGAAGATGCGGATTTCAATACCAACTTTATCATCAACAAACAATGTGCATTTAGGAGGAAAAAAGTGACATTTATTTAAAAGACTGCTATGTTGCAGGCACTGCTTTGTCCTTTACATTGATAATGTTATTATTTTAAGTGAACAAATGATTTTACTATAACTTTGTAAGGCATCTTATTTAGTTTATAAGCAAAGACCAGGTAACTTGCTCAAGGTCATAAATATTAGAGTCACATAAGACACTTAAATCCTGTGGGAAATCACATTCCTAATCTGCAAATATAAAAGGTTACAAGACCCCTGGGGTTGTTTAAACAAAACGATGCTTTAATTTTATTATCTGCATATCTGTTTAATTATCAGATATGTAAAATATTTTCAGCTTGTATGTTCTTATTTCCTGGAAAACAGTATTTTTCTGAATTTTATAAGTAATACATACAGTATTCTTTATGGAAATATAAGACTATAACACAGAGAAGTAGAAACAAATAGCTCATAGCCACATAACAGAAACTCCATTATGTTTTTCTGACTACGAAAATGAATAAAATATTGTACACTGTATATTTCACTAAAACTTACATAGAAATAATTTCTCTAAGTCATTAAAAATTCTTACAAATGCCATTTTTATGGCTGTATAATATTTATCTAGTGGAGATACTTTAGTTTGGCTAAATAGTTCTATAGAGTTTGGTATTTAAGGCTTAACTTTTTTCCCAATTTGAATAAGGAAGATAACATTTGTAATAAAAATACCTTATTCTACAGTTATGTATGTGGATACATGTTTCAAAGTCTTCGTTGGTGATATTCACATCATTTTATACTTGATAATCTTTATATCTTTATTTTGTCCTTAGCATACATTCTAAGGTTCCTTGCACAGGAACTAACATTCTTAGATTGAATGTGACATATTTGCTACTTACTTAACAAAGTGACATATTCTTTCTGCTTGATATTCTGAAAGTCTTTCTCACCTAAGATGTATTTATAAATTTATCATTCATGTTTAGAGTTTTTGTGATTATATCAATCAGTAATTATGAACATAAAAAAAACCTTATTTTTAATGTAAAATAGCAAACCTTTCTTTAGGATTATAAAACTCAGTGGGAGGTGAAGAAGGAGGGCAACTGAGAGAAAATTTCATTTACTTAGAAACATACAATTAGATATACATTATTAAATAAAAATCTGGGGTGGGTGAGAGATACCTGACTCTTAAAACCAAGTAAAAAAAAGATACATGCATACATACACACACCCCTTCAGTCAGTATGTAGATACCAGTTATAAATGCATACAAAGGATACTGCTAGTTATCTCTGAAACCATATATACAATTGTGCACACACACACACATGTGTGTGTTCGTGTGTACTTACCTTAGAAAGAGAGAGGATAAGAGAAAGATAGCTGTAGGTCAGATTCTGACAAGAAACAAGATTTAAATGTAGTTACGTTTGTCATTGAATAATAAGCTGTGTGTCCATTTGAAATCTTGGAGGAACTGATAACTACAACTGAAGAAAACTTTTCCTTTGTTATTACTTTGTTGCTAGACTCATCCTGTAGCAAAATATTTCTATCAATTATAATGAATGGTGTATCTTTGTTGTGGTATTGTATATGGAGGAACATTAGGAGCAGTGTTAGGTTTTATTAAAGAAATTTCCTTGTTTTTGAGCAACTGCTTTAAATCATTTATCTAACCAATATGCTTTGGAACATGTATAATGAACTCAGCTAGGAATGCCAGAGTCAAAAATGTGTTAATAAATTTAACTGAGTAACAAACCATTCAAATACTTACTATTTTTTTCTTTTTTAACACTTCTTTGGAGGTTTACATTTGATCTAAAATTTAGTGCCTCAACACTTTGAAAAGTTAAGGTCAAGATACATACACATATGTACATATATTTTATATATACACATATGTATATGTACACATGCATATAAATGTACATATATGTATGTGTATACACACATGTGATGTATGTATGCACACATTTTTATATACGTAAACACACATCACTTCACTTATTCAATATACACTCAGTTTTTTTAGGATTTTGATTTTGTCAAATTTTCTCATTAAAATACATTCATTTTTGTGCATAAATTTTTAACTTTCCAGTATTGTTCTTTTTTTTGTATTGTTTGCATTGAGTAGTGTAATTTTTTCCCTTATACCTCTTTTACACTGAATCATTTTAAATTTTATTCCAAAACATGTAAAGCATTTAATTATTCCTTTGTTTTCCATCATAGATAAGAATATTTAGTTTACATCTAGAATGCAATTTTCTTTTATTATTTATCCATACCCCAAATACCTTAGAGAAGCCAAAGTTTATATGGTTTACAAGGCTTAGGAGAAATAATGCTTCCAGTATGGTATATGAAGAAAAAGCATGTTTTAGTAATACCAGTTTCTGATGGCCAATCTCACTTTCTGCTAACCTACTTAGTCTCTATTGTGTATGGAGTGCTATAGTGAGAAATAAAAAAGAGCAGGAAATAGGGAATTAAGTGTGAAGGAGGAATTTCAACTAAGAGAGTTTGAAAATGCCGTATTAAGGGGCTCCTGGGTGGCTCAGTCGTTAGGCGTCTGCCTTCTGCTCAGGTCATGGTCCCAGGGTCCTGGGATCAAGCCCCGCATCAAGCTCCCTGCTCCACGGGAAGCCTGCTTCTCCCTCTCCAGCTCCCCCTGCTTGTGTTCCCCCTCTCGCTGTCTCTCTCTGTCAAAATAAATAAAATCTTTAAACAAATTGCTGTATTAAGAGAGTGACCTTGAAGACTAAGAGAGAAAACGATTAAGACATTGCATTATCTGGGAGAAAGAGCATTCCAGGAAGAAACATGACCGTGGAGGAATAACCAGGCCTGGAGTGTCCAAGGAACAGTAGGGAGATGAGATATCTGAAGTAGAGAGAGACAGTCAAGAGTGGTAAGAGAAGTCAGGAAGACTATCCATTGTCAAGGAAGGGCACTACAGCAGACAAGGCTTTGTGTGGAACTTCTCTTGCTATTTCTCCTCCTTGAAAGAGAGCATATAAATTTGACCTCTTTCTTTTCTTTTTTTTTTTTTATGACCTCTTTCTTTTCTGACAAATGAATATCATACTTTTTTAGATTTATGCCAAAATAAAGATGAAGATTTGAAAGATTGCTAGATGACTGCAGCAATATATTAATCCAGGTCTTGGAACTGCCATGATGAATTCTTTGGCCTATACACATTCTGGATAATTACCTTTTCCTCAGCTTTGGTGTTTATTCTTACCTACAAAGCTAGCAGGGTGGCATATGTTGACAAAGTATACAATAGGTAGTAAAAAGCCAAACTCAATTTTGAAAGAATCTTAAACTAAATATAAAATGTGTCTAATAAGAGTATGTATTGATTACAGGTCAATAATTTGACTTCTTGACTAGATTTATTGACCAGAAGTAACAAATAGGTCTATTATTGCAACTAGAATTATATTTTATTTTTTAAAAACATGGATATTTTTTATTTCATTATAATTGATACAATAAAATCTGTATATCTGAAGCAATTCATAAGTAAATATTATGGGCCATCTTTTAAAACTGGTATTAGCATTTCTAGTTTCCAGGTTAAATTTTTACATCTTGGTTTGAAGACACTAATAACAGCTTATATTTTTTGAGCGTTTTCTCTTTGCTAGGTTTTAAGGCTAAGCCTGACTCATGGAGTCCTCCTAGCAATTCAACAAGGAAAGTATATTGGATAGGTGAGGATACTAAAACAGAGGTTACAGTAAATTACTTGTCTCAAAATCCACAGCTCTTAAAATCTGGAACCAGGACTTGGATCCATATCATTTGATCCAATATCTGCACTAGAAACTATTCTGCAACTGGAACACAAATAATTCCCCAAAACAAAGTTCTTCATTGCTTCTTTTTTTGTGCTGTTTTACACCAAGTTCTCAGTTCTATGGACTCTAAGAGCTGACTAAAATTGCATACATGTCAAAAGTTGTGTCAAAGGTAGTTCAAGAAGAATACAGCTGTCTTCACCATAAAACCATAAAGCTGCAGTAGGTCTACAAGAGAGAGGAAAAATTATATTCACATAGTGATTATAAATATACACTCAGATAAATATGGACAGTATTACAAAGCCTTCAGCGACAAGATTTATTATTCCTGAACTATGTATTGTTGTTATTGTTGTTTCTCATAATCTGGCGTACTTTATACTTTGAGGGAAACAAGTTAGCTCATTAAAAAAAAGGCAGTCTCACTCTCTCTCAATACAGAAATTGCCCCTTACTTGACTTACAGTTCAACTAGGTGCTACATATCAATAAATGATCACATTAGCCTTTATCTTATCATTTCCTCATTGGCTGCCTAGTCAGCAAGGTATTGATTTTTTTTTTAAGATTCTGCTTACAGTCCATGATGGTTTGCTTGGCTTTACTCCCAAACATCTTTAAAAACCTTAGTAGTGCACTTCCCTGTGAGATGTCTTTATTCACCTTTTAATAAGCCTGCTTGCCTCCTATAATAATACTGCATCTGCTGTAGAACGATATTTATTAGAGAGACAGCAGGCTATGAAAGAAATTTTAAAAACCAGTGCTTGAGCTGAATTTAATATGAGAATTCAAATAAAGGTGCCAATAAAATTCACATTTTCATACAGCCATTAGACGCATGCAGAAAGCAAAGTATCTCAATGGATAATATAAATTATCATTAAATTTGCATTAATTTAGCTACTCAACTATTCCTTCAAGTTCTAAATGTCTCACTATAAACAATGAAGAAGCAGAATTGTCCTTCACATCATAGTCTATTGGGTATAAGAAGGAAAATAATTGGCACTTTAAATCATAGATCCTATGATACATGGGATGTATTATCAAATTAATAAAATTAATTATCCATAGTGAAAGTTGGTTGCAAGTGTTGTTACAAGACCAGTTTGACTCTTCTGACTGGGAACAGCTACTAAGTAAAAAAGGAAGCAGAAGGAACCCACCGAACTGGTGCCTAGTCTACCTCACTATCTTTCCCAATTCACTCACTGATGGACCACCTTTACAAATCTGCTATTTGCTAATATCACCTCTGCCGGTATTTAGTTAGTATTTTTCTTTAAACTGCTTAACTTTTTAAAACTTAGCTTCATTATGAGCCAAAAGATTCTTGATATCATGATCTGATATGCTGGTTTATATATTTTAATTACATATTTAAAATACATAATTATTCTATGCAGTATGTAAATCATTTCTTGTTTACATATACTTACTATACATCAGGAATGATTACTCGATGGCAGTTTTCCCCAAATATTTTCAAGAGTAAAATATACATACAAGCACACACTCATAGATAGACACATGAATTGGAGGCATCCTCCTGATAGTACCTGTGGTTTTAATTTTTCTATTCTTAATACTTATGGCACTACTGTGAAGTCAGAGTCCTTATAATAATAGTTAAGTGTTCTAGTTCCAAACTTAAAACTTTTCTTCCAGAACACTGACATGTCTCTCTTGTATAAGAAATTTAAGAAAACAAAAATAAGCCAAGGAGCCAAGGAGAGCTCAAAGATGGATGCTTAACAATGAATGAATATATTTCACAAAGTTTACAAAGAATATTGAACATAAGACTTAGAATTTGATCTAGACCTCCTTAAGAAAAAATCAGGAAGAAAGAAAAGTGTCCAGGAAAAATGGAAAACCAAATGTTACAGAGAAAAATGGATATGACAACAAAAGGAGTCACACCAACTATGACATCTCAGTATAACATTGTGGGAATTCTGTATCTTGAAACCAAAAGTCACTTATGTCTTTGAGGAGATGGTAAATTTATTTCAAATCATAGTTTGAAGGTCAATTCTAAACTGCTGAAAAACTAGACCCAAAGAATAATATTTGATGGCAACTTGGAGGGATCATTCTGATGTCATGCCAACAAACCCCATCCTTGACACAACTTTATTAAACATCTTATTAAGAAATTATATAAGATATAATACGCACTGTTGACAAACTTGCAGATGGCACAAATCTGGGAGAAATATGTTATGATGTGATTATGAGGCAGGTATTCTCATTTTCTGGGGTGAGGGCTGGATAGAGAATGGACTTTAATAAATATAAAAGGAAATAACAAAGTGTATGATATACCGGAGATTAAATATATCAGCTCTTTCCCACCAAAGAGAACAGTATTCTTTCTAAGACTTGAGAGAAAATTGTTCTGGGAGTTTTCTTTCTTTTTTTTTTTTTTTTTAAAGATTTTATTTATTTATTTGAGACAGAGAGAATGAGAGAGAGAGAGCACATGAGAGGGGGGAGGGTCAGAGGCAGAAGCAGGCTCCCTGCCGAGCAGGGAGCCCGATGCGGGACTCGATCCAGGGACTCCAGGATCATGACCTGAGCTGAAGGCAGTCGCTTAACCAAATGAGCCACCCAGGCGCCCTCTTTTTTTTTTTTTTTTTAAGATTTTATTTATTTATTTGAGAGAGAGATAGCAAGAGAATGCACAAGCTGTGAGAGGGGAGGAGGGACAGAGAAAGGGAGGCAAGCAGGCTCCCTGCTGAGAGGAAGTGAGCAGGGAGTCTGATGCAGAAGGAAAGCTGGGCTCCATGGGGCTCCATGGGTGGGGAGGTACTGAGAAGGGGCTTGAGGCAGGGCTCAATCCCAGGACCCTGGGCCCTGGGATCACAATAACCTGAGCAGAAGGCAGATGCTTAACTGACTGAGCCACCCTGGTGCCCCTGGGGTTTTTTTTTGAAATAATAATCCCAACATCATCTTTACAGGGATGCAATAAGTATCATATAAAATGATATAATTTATATATTATGTCTCTCACAGAAATGAATGACAAATTACTAAGGCAAAGGTCAAGAAAGACTTTGATATCATTTCTCAAATTGGTCTGTTGACCATTATTAGACAACACATATCAAGGTTCTGGTTTTTGGAAAGAATTTGAAGTGTAGTAATAATTCTTCATTACATATTAAGAATAAATTTAGGTGATATAAACATTCAACTGGACAATGGCTATGAAAAAAGTCATTAAAATTGTCGCCAATATAGGAAAGATGATAAAATGCATAATCACCATAATTCTGTGCTTTCCCCCCAATACTGGATAAATAATTTCCTTTTGGTATATAGATTATGCATGTGGATCTCAAATGAAGGTAGAAGAGATTCCAAATTCATTCATCTAGATACCATGTTTGAGATAAGAAAACAAAATACCTAGACTTGACACCACATTTACTGAGTTGATCTTGAAATTTGGCAGGGAAAGGGTGAAAATAAAGCAGGAATAAGCTGGAAAGGAAAGCTAAGAGAAAAGATGAAAAATGAAGAGATGAGAGGAAGGATGGGAAGGGTGATGGAGGAAGGAGAAGACATAAACTGAAATTAAATTTCTTGAAAAAAGTAAAGAAAAATTTATCTTACTCTGTTCAGACTGAGGGATCCTCAAAATGTTGACAAAGAAAACTGAGCTTTGTAGGTCTATGAATTAAGAAATTTATGAATCACTATATAAATATGTTTTGTACTATATAGTAAAATCTGTTGGGGTGAAAATGAATACACAAAAAACTGAAGTTTTCTTCTTTTCAAGTGCAAATTAACAGACTGGCTAAATCAGCAACAGTGAACCAAATTTTCTTCCACCAGATATCTGAGTAAACTTCCTTTCTTGTATCTTAATGAAACTAATTTTGTATAATAAAGAAATCAATTTTCTACAAGATTTCTATATCTATAGGACAAAATATTTTATTGAATTCATTATTTTAATTGAAACTACTAATTTGAGACAATCTCAATTAACAGTAAACTGAAATCTTTGTGAATTATATACACATTCTTGGTATTATATAATTTCTCTCCTTTTAGGCAATGAAACTTGGACAGAAACTGATCATTATGAAAAAATAACAGTTTAGATTGCAAATTCTGTAATCAAAATTATGCTTCATTGATATTATTATATAGACTATATTCAGATTCTTGCCATTTGCAGATGATAAAGTTCTTATCAGGGAGAAAAGAAGTCTTATAAAATTATCCAAGCCATTAATTTCAAGTATAGAAACAGCCTCAGACGTCTAATGTGACTTAAGCCACAGTGCTAGTTAAAGACAAAACTATGAGTAGGCACATGCTTTCTGTATTGGAATGATGTGGAGATATGATGTTCCCTGGGGCCAGACACACTAGTGTTCAAATACATGCTTACTAACTTATTAGCTTGGCATTGACCTTACCTTTCTGATTCTCTGTTTCCTCATTTATTAAATGGGAATAATAAAACCATAATAATAACATCAATGCCACCTAACATAAAAGTTTCTCTGAGGATTTTAAGAAAGTGATTGATACATCTTAGGGCCTCAGTTAAATTTAATTATCTCATCTTCTCTTTCTGTTATACCAGCTTCTGCCTTTCTGTCATTTCTGATAATGGCCAGGAATGAATCTTGTAAGTTAATTCAAGACTATATGTTCCCAGTTCAAATGATGAAAAAGCAAACCTGAATATAGATAAAGAACCTGGAAGTATAATAAGAATACATTTAGGCAGACCTGTATTCCTGAAACAAATAATACATTATATGTTTATAAAAAAAAATTAAAAAAAGAAGGTCAAAGTTCATAAAGATAGCAATTAGCTGTAAATAAAGTTTACACAATGCAAAAAAAAAAAAAAAGGATACATTTAGGAAAGCTTCTCAGGCATCAGAATCCCACAAATCTGTTGCTGGTTTTTGGTCACTCTTGATTAATCTGATAACAAAACCTCATCTTCCTTTAGCTCACATCTTTAGCTAAGACCTTCCTTCAGTACAGCCCTTCTACCCAAGCACTGAGGTCTGATGACAAAATGAAAGGAAAACAGTATCATTAGGTTCTTCCACAAGATTTCATCCTGTCTTCTTCAGGAATGATCTGCACTGGAAATTCTTCACAAAATCCATCAAAGAAAATTTAACTGTAAAAGTTTCTCAATGGTTTCTTCACTTTACAGCTCTAATTGCACTGGTTATAGCTAACTTTTGAGTCAGTTCACAATGTTTTAGACTTAAAATATTTTATACAGAAGCCTCTCATGGGGTACTCTCAAGTGGGCTATTGCTTATCCAAGAAAATGAAAACAGATACACATATGCAAATGAAAAAGATATATTGTAGAAAATCTGTTTCCAAATGCAAGTAAATATACCAAATCTAATCTAAATATATTAGATGAAAACAGTATTCCTCTCCCTATTTCTAAGTTGTCATGTGTGCTCTATTGACTCAGTAGCAGAGAACAGATTTGTCTTCAGGAGGAGAAGAAATTTCACTTAAGAGTACCCATCATGTATCAGATATAATGTAACTCATCTTGAGAAGATATTTTTACTTAATCTTTTTAATAACCTTATGATAGATATTGTTCATTTTACAGCTAAGAAAACTGATGCTTATAGAGGTTTATACACTTAATATCTCATGGCCAGTAAACTGTGAGGCCAAATTCTTTGCTGTTCTTTGCATTCTATAATGCTACTAGTGTGCTATCTACATAATTATTCAAATGAGTATTCTGATAATTTCTCATCATTTTAGGTTTTGTAAATTTAATTAAGTAGATGATTTTCAAAAGCTTTTATGAAGCATGCTTATGATATAGAACAATGGCAGAATATTTAAAGTCTGAAAAATACGTTATCTTACATTTTAACAGAGTACAAACATTTAACAGAATATTAGAAAGCATGAGTTTTTTAATATATACAATATACTGGGAAATACTGTAATAAGAATGGGTCTTAAAGAAGCCCTACAGCACTTGCTGTCTTGAGCACTGGGTGTTATGTGTGAATGATGAATCACTAAATTCTACTCCTGCAACCAATATTACACTATATGTTAGCTAATTAGAATTTAAATAAAAACGTGAAAAAAATAAAAATAAAAAAGTAAAAAATAAAGATAGGTTATACTGGCAGAAAGTATAATGGTATACTGGTTGCATCGATTTCAGCTTTAAAGAAAGATAAATGTAATGCACTTACACACACAAACACAAACACACATTCTGTCCTTTAGGTCATTGGACCTAAAATATTGGGTTGACTTCCCCAAGGTTATATTTGGAGGCTTAAGGAGAAAGTAAAGCCATCTTAATCCTTTATCTTCAGTCTTAAATTTCTTATATAGTCCAGATGTATTAACATTGGTTTTCCTTCCTCTGGTCAATGTGTAAGAGTGTTTGCTTTAGAGAAAATCCTTCAATGGACAGATCTGAACTGAGGTTTTCAATAGGAAATCTGTCATTGCGAACCTCTGTCGTCACCTGCTAAGTCTGCGACACTTACCTGGGAAGGCATTAGTTCAAAAAGTTTACCTCTCCCTCACTGACATGTGGCTAGAGAGGCAAAGGTACTAATTTTTACTCTAAACTAAAAGCACCTAAATAAGAAGGCACTTGCCATTTTAAACTAAAATAGCATATACCCTTAAAGAAATATTTTTAAAGGAAAATGACATTTCTTAAAACTCTTTGTATTCACTTGGCAGATAGTCACATCCCAGGGACCACGTTAATTATGGTGTCATTTGCAGAACTATTTCTTCCACGTTAAGCAAAATATCATCTCCACCTCAGCAGGCGATCTTGGCGCATAATTAAGTTGATCTTTTGCAGAAAGTTTGCAATGCTGTCCTCTGTTTATTGATAAAAAAGAGAATCCCATTTCTAATGGGATTTAAGTCGAGTGAGTTTTTTAATCCCTTAAAAAGATAGCTTGTATTTTTCCCAAAGTACGCTCCAATGTCCATCTTTCTTTCGTTATTAACTGTAGAAACCCATATTACTTCTGTACTCAAGATTTGGAGTATTTTGCTTTTATCCCTAAAGACAGTTAAATCATCCTGATTTAGTTTTGGCTTCCTCTTTTATTTCCCAAACTAAATTCCTGGCCAGGGGCCTTACATAATAAAATTAAAATTTAAAAAATAATATTATTGGGCGCCTGGGTGGCTCAGTTGGTTAAGCGACTGCCTTCGGCTCAGGTCATGATCCTGGAGTCCCAGGATCGAGCCCCGCATCGGGCTCCTTGCTCTGCAGGAGGTCTGCTTCTCCCTCTGACCCTCTTCCCTCTTGTGCTCTCTGTCTCTCATTCTGTCTCTCTCTCAAATAAATAAATAAAATCTTTAAAAAATAATAATAATATTATTATTATCCTTCTTGTTCTTGTCAGTTTAAGTAACCAACATTTTCAAAAAGTCAACGGCATATAGCAGTGGCATTAAAATGTGCCCTGGGTAAGGCAATGCCTATGTGGAAAAGGGATGGACTCACACCAACGAAGAGAAGGGAGATACTTCCATACCTCCCTTACCACAGGTTCTCTGTCTTCTTTCCTAAAGCCTGGCCTGAGTCCTGAACAGAAGCTGAGATCCTACCTATGTCCAGATTCCCCCAGATTCTGGACCCACCCATTTGTAACTCTCTTGTCTTTGACCACACTCCCCTTGAGTCTTTAAGGGACTGCGGTAGCAGCTGCACTGAGACAATAAATTGCTGCAGCACGTCTTGGTACAGTCACAGTAGTTGCAAATTCAGGTTTGGCTGGTGGCCCTTCGCCATAGACACTGATTCATTGGCCCTGAATAGCCTGTGGACTCCTATGTGACACATGTGCACCAGGACTGAATTTGTCTCCTTTTGTGTAGAGAATCACCACTCTTAGTATCTTCCTCATGTAGATAAATCTCTAGATTTTGAAATAAGTCATCCCAACCTGACCTTGCCTGTGGGCCAAATGAATATAAAATATAGACATGCTTAGCAACTCAACGTTATTTCACATCCCTGCTACTCTGAGAGACATTTCTGGGCACTAAATATGGGGCAAAAGAGTATAGAATGACTATCTTCAAAAATAATGTGAAAGGAGAAAGTGCTCAAGTCACTGGTGATGTAGCTTCACCTACAAGCTTTATAACTTAGCCCAAATATAGTATAGGGTCATGGTTGGCACATGCTTAGAAAAGTTATCACCCCACGGAATCCACAGTGAGTGCCATAGTCAGCTTCTCATCTACACTTTCCCTTCTAAATAGTTCCAAAAGTCTCTTTGAAAACTCCCCAGCCACATGTATGTTACTCCAATGAGGACTGCAAAGCAAGAGCTTACAACGCCTGCTCTCTAAGTACCTACATCTGATGAACAAAATGTGTACTCCTTCTTGTAGACCAAAAAGGCAAGATACTATTAAAGTTTCATTGGAATAAAGTCACAATGTGTTAAGAATTCTGTCCCTGTTTAGGACTATATTCAATGTCTCTGTTATTCCAAAATTATTACCGATGCCAACTTCTCTATATTTGTGGTAGTACTTGAACTAAGCCTTAACAAGGTGGTAAAGCCCTGGGGAAATAAAATCTGATTAAAATGGTAGATTATGACTCAAGGAGACATTGGGGTAGAGAAGTCAAGGGAGGGCAACTAAAGCAAAGCACTGAATATTTATCAAAGAGGTAGGGCTTCATATAGAAACAAATAGATGGTTTGATTTGAGTAACAGGTGCCAGATTTACCCTCCCACTTGAAACAACCAAAAAAAAAAAAAAAAGATCCCCCAAAAGATAAAATATGTTTTATCCACATATGAGACATCAGGCAACAAAAAACAGTGATCTCTGAAAGACAAGAAACAAATGAGGTGAGGTGAGCCCTAACACTGCTGAGCCCTAACATTTGAGAGAGTTTCCAGGCTGCAACACGGATTGGGGAAAGTTAGGCGAAGTCCAGTGGACTCCATGAGTTAACAAGAATGAAATGAGAGTCCAAGAAGACCATTGCAGTTCTCAGGGCACTAATGGAGAAGAGAATGTTGCATAGAATGTGAACTCCACAGATTTGCAGAGGATCTTCCCTGCACATACAGTAGAAAATCAATCAGGATACACATACTAAGAAACTGCCACATACTACCAAAAAAAAAGCCATCTGAAAAGATTATAGGGAACAGTACCTGAAACTCAAACAGGACCTGGAATAGTGCCTGTTCCCACTAGTCAGACTGGACAATCTTATAATGCACAGAACACTGGGTAGAGTATTCAGAATTACATTGTACAATAAAGAACAAAACAAAAAAAGACTCAAACTTAGAAATAGTCATAATATAAATGTAAATGGTCTTAAAACTCCAATTAAAAAGACCGAAATTATCAGCTTGGAAAAATTTCATCTGTATGTATTCCCAACTCTACGCAAACTGTAAGAAATAAACTTTAAGTATAAAGTCACAAGTAGATTAGAACTAAAAGGATGGGGAGAGATAAAGCATGCTAATATTAAAACCAGAGAAACCTAGAGAGGCTGTAATATCAAAGTAGGTTTCACCTCAAAGAATATTACTAGGGATAAAACAGGCTATTTCCTGATGACATATAGATCAGTTTATTAAGAGAAACCTAACAGTTTTAAATCCCTAATAACAAAACTTCAAAATACATCAAGCTAAACTGGTAAATTTGCAAAGAGAAACAAATGCACAATAATAGAAATTTTTATACTGATCTCAAAATAACTGATAGAATAAATACACAAAAAATCACCAAGGATACAGGAGACCTAAACAGCACTATCAACCAACTTGATCTAAGGTAATGTATAGAGCACTTCACCAAACAAAAGAAAAATATACTTTCTTTTCAGAGGCTTACGGAATCTTTATCAAAAGAGACCAAATCCTGGACAATGAAAGTATCTGTATAAAACATTTACATTAGAAAAGTAGGCAGAACAATGAATCATGGAACACTACATCAAAAACTAATGATGTAATGTATGGTGATTAACATAACATAATAAAATAAAATTTAAAAAGAAAGAAAAGGAAAGGAGACAGATTTCAAATCAGTGACCTCAACTTCCAATGAACTAGAATAAGGAGAGCAAATTGAACCAAAAGTAAAGGGAATAAGAGAATGAAAATATTTGCAAAATATTTATCTGAAAAATAACTTGGATCCACAATGTATAAGAACTTGCAAAATCCAAAAATATAAAATAAACCATCCAATAAAAAAATGGGAGCATGATTTAAGTAGATTCTTCACTAAGGAAGATACAGAGCAAATAAGCATATGCAATGACATTCAATATTATTAGTCATAAATGAAATACAAATTAAAACCAGAATGAAATACTACTACACATCTATTAAAATGTCTAAAATTTAAAAGTATCAAGTATTGGTAAGAATGTGGAGGAACTGGAATTCTCCAACACTGCTAGCAGGATGTGAAATGGTACAACCACTTTGGAGAAGAGTTTGATACTTAAACAGTTAAACACATACTTATATGATCTAGCCTTCAATTCCTAGAGAAGAAAAAGTGTGTGTTCATATAAAGACTAATTACATGAATGTTCATAGCAGCTTGATTTGTAATAGTCTAAAACTTGAGTCAACCCAAGTGATCATAAATGGGTAAATGAATACAAAATAATTGTGGTATATCCATACAGTAGAATGCTTCCAAGCAATATAAAGATATAAATGTTTGATACCACCATCAACATGGATAATCTCAAAGTAAATAAGCTGAGTGAAAAAAGCCAGACAAAAATGTATGTATACTGGATGACTAGGTTTATCTAAATGCATACTAATTTATAGTGAATGAAAGATAAGTGGTTGTCTGTAGAGACAAAGCTACAGGAAGTCCTGAGAGGGAGAGACATTGTAAAGGAAAACAAATTTCCAAGAGTGGTAAGTATGTTCATTATCTTAAATGTGATGATGGTTTCATGATGTACACACCGGTTAAAACATATCAGATTGCACATTTTAAATATATACAGCTTATTCTGCCAATTATACTTGACTAAAGCTGTTAGAGAAACAAACAGGACTCACAGAGGAGTGTAGTGCATATACAGAATTTTGACTCTAACATTTTGTGGAAATGACATAACACAGACCGGAAGATTCATACTAGTCACACTCTCTTGAACATTTGTTATTACATTTCCCATTAATCTGTTACATCACAAACTCTTTGTTAACTTTAATGATGTTTTAATTTTCCTCTCTCCTGAAGAAATGCAAGAATGCGTAGAACCATTTCATTCTGTCATAAAACTTTATAGTACTTATTTAAATCTTTTGTTTGTTTCCTTCTGTCTCCATTACATAATAAATAATTTGAGTGTTTTAACCCATGTCAATGCTAAATATTTAGAAAAAAGTGCTGGAAAAAAAGGGCATAAAATATCTTTTTTAGAGCCTACAGGTACTTATATACCTACTAGGTAAGGGTTTAAAGAAGTAAAGATATAGGTATATACCTACTTATATACCTACTAGGTATATCTTTACTTCTTTAAACCCTCTCATCAGTTTTCTAGGGACAAATTATTATATCCATTTACAAATTAGGAAATAATAGAGACCTGAAGAAACCTACCCAATTAATAAATGTTGAAATCAAAAAGGGAGCTCTGCTCCTAGTTGTCCAGAGTATATGGGTTCTTTTCATGCAGCTGTCAAATGTACTGCCATAGCCCACCTTTCTTCCTAGAGATGGGGAGGCACATCTCATTGCCCAAGTTTGACAGAACCTGCAGTGGTTTTATATATTGAAACTTCCTTATGATTTAAGTCAATTTTGCATATAAATCAAGCCCAAACTATTGAAGTGATCAGGAGAGAAAGCAGTACTTACAGAAAAATGCAATAAAATACTTATAAAGTAAACCAGAGTCCCAATATCCAGAGTTAGAAGAGAAATATATTTGGCTGAACCCAGATAAAGCCTGTTTGTTTTTTTTTTTTAATTTCCTTTCTTCACTCATTCTTCAAATATTTATTTGTGCCAGATTCTGTACTATGTACTGGGTATATATTAGAAAGTTAGAAGATAATGTAGATCCAGCCCTCTTGGAATTTATAATTTGGCAAGAGAGACAGTAGACTTCATTATAACTTTTCAAAAAGCAACAACATGGAAGCGGTTCATAAATATATGACACTGAAAATCTGGTAGAATGTATGTGAAATCTCTAATATTAGGCATTCGTATAAATTGGCCACAGATCAACAGTGTAAATACTGTGGTTTTATTTGTTCTTAATCAAACACAATATTAGAATACAAAAGCAGGCATATATTATGGGGAACAAGATATACACAGCACTTAAAAATGCCGTATTCTGTTTCATAGATCATAACCAAAGCATAGAAAGTGGGAAGGTTTCAGGGGAGAAATAAACAGCTGATTAATAGAATGGAAAATAGAACCCATGTAGAAAGATAAAAGAAAATGTAATTATTTGGCCTGAAGAAGGATGTGAAAGAATTTAATCTGAGAGTATTTAAACAAAAGGATTTTACACAAAGGATAGTGTTAGGTTATTCAAAATTTCTATTGGAAAGGATAAAAAGAAAAAAAAGCAGGCTTAATTTATAGTACATGGATTTTATCTAGACATAAAGGAGTATTCTGTTTATTTGTTTAGATTAAGGATGGTACTTTAACCACATGACCTCTAATGAACCATTTCCATCCAAAGATTCCATTATAACAATACATGGGCTTTAGATGGAACTGAGTGGACTTCACATTTTCAGCTCCATTCTTTATTGTGGTTTAGAAGTACATTCCGTGTTAATTTAGCAACATGTTTAGGGAACACTTTCCATCTGTCAATAAGATGCTGAAAATTACTAAGTCACAACATTGAGCCAAGAAATGAAACCAAATGGATGGATAATTTTGCACTATGAAGAAGTAAATTCCAGCTGTGAAAACCAAATAGCATGAATAAAGCTCTGAAATTTAAGGTTGGCATTGTCACCCCCATACCCCATATGGCTAAGTCTTGGATGACAATCATCCCTTTAGTCAATAGACTCACATATAATCACATTTGATTAACTATTGCAAGCTAGAGATTTTAACATGTTCATTTCTTGCAACTGTTTCGGTGCCAAGAAACACAGCATTTAGTGCCAAGACTTAACTGTATCTTCCAAAAAAGAATTTAAACAATTTATGCCCATGGTCAATTATAAACTTTCATAAAATTAGAAAAAAGAAGAGAATGCTTTCTTGTTATTAAAGTTTAAAAAAAAAATTGGAACGAAGCAGTGTTAATGACCTTCACTTCGGCATAGTAAAAATATTTGAAAGCATACTAAGAGTAAGTAATATTAGCATGGATAATTATTTTCTTTTCAATAGCTTCTTGTGTTTTAACCAATTTAAGATATATAAACTACACATAGTTTATATATAATTATATGTAGCACATATTATATATAGTATATTATATACATTATATGTAATATATTAACAAACTATATATATAGTAAAATTTATATATAGTTACTGGAAAAGCTGCAGAAAGGAACAAAGGCATGATCAAAAAATAAAACTATACTCATGTTTATTCCTTCAGTTAATCAAGAGGAGGACAATGTTTTCAAATGTGTGGCTCACATGACAAAGATGGTAAGCACCAGAGTTCAAACAATGTATAAATATGGTGTTAGATACTGTGATTTCATACTGGCTGGCATGAAAGTTATGCTTTGTTCAAATTTGTGTGTGGTGTAAGGAAATGGTCCAGTTTCATTCTTCTGCATGTGGCTGTCCAATTTTCCCAACACCATTTGTTGAAGAGACTGTCTTTTTTCCATTGGACATTCTTTCCTGCTTTGTCGAAGATGAGTTCACCATAGAGTTGAGGGTCCATTTCTGGGCTCTCTATTCTGTTCCATTGATCTCTGTGTCTGTTTTTGTGCCAGTACCATACTGTCTTGATGATGACAGCTTTGTAATAGAGCTTGAAGTCTGGAATTGTGATGCCGCCAGCTTTGCTTTTCTTTTTCAACATTCCTCTGGCTATGCGGGGTCTTTTCTGGTTCCATACAAATTTTAGGATTATTCGTTCCATTTCTTTGAAAAAAGTGGATGGTATTTTGATAGGGATTGCACAGAATGTGTACATTGCTCTAGGTAGCATTGACATCTTCACAATATTTGTTCTTCCAATCCATGAGCATGGAACGTTTTTCCATTTCTTTGTGTCTTCCTCCATTTCTTTCATGAGTATTTTATAGTTTTCTGAGTACAGATTCTTTGCCTTTTTGGTTAGATTTATTCCTAAGTATCTCATGGTTTTGGGTGCAATTGTAAATGGGATCGACTCCTTATTTTCTCTTTCTTCTGTCTTGTTTTGTTGTATAGGAGTGCCACTGATTTCTGTGCATTGATTTTCTATCCTGCCACTTTACTGAATTCCTGTATGAGTTCTAGCAGTTTTGGGGTGGAGTCTTTGGGGTTTTCCACATAAAGTATCATGTCATCTGCAAAGAGAGAGAGTTTGACTTCTTTGCCAATTCGGATGCCTTTTATTTCTTTTTGTTGTCTGATTGCAGTGGCTAGGACTTCTACTACTATGTTGAATAGCAGTGGTGATAGTGGACATCCCTGCCATGTTCCTGACCTTAGGGGGAAAGCTCTCAGTTTTTCCCCATTGAGAATGATATTCGCTGTGGGTTTTTCATAGATGGCTTTTATGATATTGAGGTATGTACCCTCTATGCCTATACTCTGAAGAGTTTTGATCAAGAAAGGATGCTGTCCTTTGTCAAATGCTTTTTCTGCATCTGTTGAGAGGATCATATGGTTCTTGTTCTTTCTTTTATTAATGTATTGTATCACATTGATTGATTTGCGGATGTTGAACCAACCTTGCAGCCCAGGGATAAATCCCACTTGGTCGTGGTGAATAATCCTTTTAATGTACTGTTGGATCCTATTGGCTAGTATTTTGGTGAGAATTTTTGCATCCATGCTCATCAGGGATATTGGTCTGTAATTCTCCTTTTTGATGGGATCTTTGTCTGGTTTGGGGATCAAGGTAATGCTGGCCTCATAAAACGAGTTTGGAAGTTTTCCTTCCATTTCTATTTTTTGGAACAGTTTCAGAAGAATAGGTATTAATTCTTCTTTAAATGTTTGGTAGAATTCCCCTGGAAAGCCATCTGGCCCTGGGCTCTTGTTTTTTGGGAGATTTTTGATGACTGCTTCAATTTCCTTAGTGGTTATAGGTCTGTTCAGGTTTTCTATTTCTTCCTGGTTCAGTTTTGGTAGTTGATACATCTCTAGGAATGCACCCATTTCTTCCAGGTTATCTAATTTGCTGGCATAGAGTTGCTCATAATATGTTCTTATAATTGTTTGTATTTCTTTGGTGTTGGTTGTGATCTCTCCTCTTTCATTCATGATTTTGTTGATTTGGGTCATTTCTCTTTTCTTTTTGATAAGTCTGGCCAGGGGTTTATCAATCTTGTTAATTCTTTCAAAGAACCGGCTCCTAGTTTCGTTGATCTGTTCTACTGTTCTTTTAGTTTCTATTTCATTGATTTCTGCTCTGATCTTTCTTATTTCTCTTCTCCTGCTGGGCTTACACTTTATTTGCTGTTCTTTCTCCAGCTCCTTCAGTGTAGGGTTAGGTTGTGTATTTGAGACCTTTCTTGTTTCTTGAGAAAGGCTTGTATTGCTATATACTTTCCTCTTGGACTGCCTTTGCTGCATCCCAAAGATTTTGAACAGTTGTGTTTTCATTTTCATTGGTTTCCATGAATTTTTTAAATTCTTCTTTAATTTCCTGGTTGACACATTCATTCTTCAGTAGGATGCTCTTTAGCCTCCATGTATTTGAGTTCTTTCCGACTTTCCTCTTGTGATTGAGTTCTATTTTCAAAGCACTGTGGTCTGAAAATAGGCAGGGAATGATCTCAATCTTTTGGTACTGGTTGAGACCTGATTTGTGACCTAGGATGTGATCTATTCTGGAGAATGTTCCATGGGCACTAGAGAAGAATGTGTATTCTGTTGCTTTGGGATGGAATATTCTGAATATATCTGTTAAGTCCATTTGGTCCGGTGTGTCATTTAAAGTCTTTATTTCCTTGTTGATCTTTTGCTTAGATGATCTGTCCATTTCAGTGAGGGGGGTGTTAAAGTCCCCCACTATTATTGTATTGTTGATGTGTTTCTTTGCTTTTGTTATTAATTGGCTTATGTAACTGGCTGCTCCCATGTTAAGGACATAGATATTTATAATTGTTATATCTTCTTGTTGGATAGACTCTTTAATTAGGATACAGTGTCCTTCCTCATCTCTAATTATAGTCTTTGGTTTAAAATCTAATTTGTCTGATATTAGGATTGTCACCCCAGCTTTCTTTTGGTGTCCATTAGCATGGTAAATGGTTTTCCACCCCTCACTTTCAATCTGGGGGTGTCTTTGGTTCTAAAATGAGTCTCTTGCAGACAGCATATCAATGGGTCTTGTTTTTTTATCCAATCTGATAGCCTGTGTCTTTTGATTGGGGCATTTAGCCCATTTACATTCAGGGTAACTATTGAAAGATAGGAATTTAGTGCCATTGTATTGCCTCTAAGGTTCCTGTTACTGTATATTGTCTGTGTTCCTTTCTGGTCTATGTTACTTTTAGGTTCTCTCTTTGCTTTATGGACCCCTCTCAATATTTCTTGTAGGGCTGGTTTTGTGTTTGCAAATTCCTTTATTTTTTGTTTGTCCTGGAAGTTTTTTTCTCTCTCCTTCTATTTTCAATGACAGCCTAGCTGGATATAGTATTCTTGGCTGCATATTTTTCTCATTTAGTGCTCTGAATTTACCATGCCAGTCCGTTCTGCCCTGCCAAGTCTCTGTGGATAAGTCTGTTGCCAATCTATCGTTTCTACCATTGTAGGTTACAGATCTCTTCTCCCGAGCTGCTCTCAGGATTTTCTCTTTGTCTCTGAGACTCGTAAGTTTTACTATTAGATGTCGAGGTGTTGACCTATTTTTATTGATTTTGAGGGGGGTTCTCTGTGCTTTCTGGATTTTGATGCCTGTTTCCTTCTCCAGATTAGTGAAGTTCTCTGCTATAATTTGCTCCAATATACCTTCTACCCCTCTCTCTCTTTCTTCTTCTTCTGGGATCCCAATTATTCTAATATTGTTCCATCTTATGGTATCACATATCTCTCTAATTCTGCCCTTGTGATCTAATGGTTGTTTATCTTTCTTGTTCTCAGCTTCTTTATTTTCCATCATTTGGTCTTCTATATCACTGATTCTCTCTTCTGCCTCATTTATCCTAGCAGTTAGAGCCTCCATTTTGGATTGCACCTCATTAATAGCCTTTTTGATTTCAACTTGGTTAGATTTTAGTTCTTTTATTTCTCCAGAAAGGGTTTCTCTAATATATTCCATGCTTTTTTCAAGCCCAGCTAGTATCTTTAAAATCATCATTCTGAACTCTAGTTCCGACATCTTACTAATGTCCGTATTGATCAGGTCCCTGGCAGTTGGTACTGCCTCTTGTTCTTTTTTTTTGAGGTGATTTTTTCCATCTTGTCATTTTGTCTTTCAGACGGTGGTCACTTTTTTGTTCAGAGAGATGTTGCTATTCTTTTCTTTGACCTCCTGTTGAGTTCGTAGGTGTTTAGAATGGTTTGATCCCTATTCAGCTGCATTCCTGGGACCAGACGAAATCTAGGTCTCCTACTCCTCCGCCATCTCACTCCCTCCTATCTATTTTTTTTAATATATTTTCTGAAAGATTTATTTTTTTTATTTTAGAGAGAGAGAGAGAGCTCATGCATGAGTGGGGGGAAGGGCAGAGGGAGAGGGAGACAAGCAGACTCCCTGCTAAGCACATAGCCTGATGTGGGACTTGATTGCAGGACCCTGAGATCATTACCTGAGCAGAAATTAAGAGTCAGAATCTTATCCGATTGAGCCATCTGGGCACCCCTGGTCATTTTATTTTTATTATCTATTATGTTCCTTTTTTCTTTTTTTCTTGTTTTGTTTGTTTTGTTTTGTTTTTTACTTTTTGTTTATTTTATTATGTTATGTTAATCACAATACATTACAACATTAGTTTTTGATGTAATGTTCCATGATTCATTGTTTGCATATAACACCAGTGCTCCATTCAGTACGTGTCCTCTTTAATACCCATCACCAGGCTAACCCATCCTCCCACCCCCCTCCCCTCTAGAACCCTCAGTTTATTTCTGAGTCCATAGTCTGCCATGGTTCCTCTTCCCCTCCAATGTCCCCACCTTCATTTTTCCCTTCCTACTATCTTCTTTTTTTAAAACATATAATGTATTATTTGTTTCAGAGGTACAGGTCTGTGATTCAACAGTCTTACACACTTCACAGCACTCACCATACCACATATCCTCCCCAATGTCTATTACCCAGCCACCTCATCCTTCCCACCCCCCACCAATCCAGCAACCCTCAGTTTGTCTCCTGAGATTAAGAATTCTGAAATGACATTGTTTTTTAAAATAGTGATTTAAAAATCTGTATATTTTGAATCTGTTCTCAGAAATTAAGTATCAAGAAACTAAGATATCAAGCTTTATAACATTTCTAATATATAATGTATAGCACTATGTATATGTAATATATATTCTTATAAAATCTTCTATAAATTCTACTAATTAGATGTCCAATAAAAAGATCAAAAATGATGTTTCAGGGTTTCTTACTACAATTTATGAATACAGAACAGAAACTGAAGTGACAACCTAATTGCTTTGAATATACACATCATGTTTTCTTAGGCTGGTTATTTTTTTTTTTTTCTTTTTAAGATTTTATTTATTCATTGGCAGAGAAAGAGATATAGCAAGAGCAGGAACACAAGCAGGGGAGTGGGAGAGAGAAAAGCAGGTCTCCCACAGAGCAGGGAGCCCAGTGCCGGGCTCGATCCCAGGACCCTGAGATCATGACCTGAGCCAAAGGCAGATGCTTAATAACTGAGCCACCCAGGAGCCCCAGGCTGGCTATTTGAATAAGATGATTAATCCTCTACCCAGTTGAAAGAAGCTATCAGCACTTTCCTGTTATTTATTCATTTATTTATTTGAGAGAAAGAGAGCACACAAGCAAGGGGAGGGGCAGAGGGAGAGGGAGAGGATCTCAAGCAGACTCCCCGCGGATCACAGAGCCCTATGCCAGGCTTAATCTTAGGACCCAGAGATCATAACTAGGTGGAAACCAAAACTCAGATGCTTAACTGAGTGAGGCACTCAGGAAACCTATTTCTTAAAGTGTAAACAGTAATATTTTCTATACATAGATGTGTTACCTATATTATTGGTGTTGAGAAAAAGCACTACAGTCTTTCATTCTATTTATTTTCACTCACTAATATATAATATAATCATATAAACATGGTACTAAGCCACATTGAATAACCCCTGAAGATAAAATGGTAACAATGTTCTTTATGGAAATCACCAGCCCAAATGATATTTGAACAGAATCTTATAAACCAAAACAAATACAAATAATTTTCTTCTAAGGGTAGACAAAAACTTACTGTTTTAAAGTCCTATATTTCTTAAGTATTTTTATAAAGTGTATAATACTTATTTTTCCCACATTCTGCTATAAATCCCCAACTAGCTTTGTGTGTGTGTGTGTGTGTTATGTTATTTTGCATTTTTAGAGAATAAAATATACTTGGTGAAGGATGAGAGGAGCAGTATAACAAAGATGAAGTTTTTCAAACAAAAGTATCACAGAATGCTAAATTACTGACTCAATTTCCTTAAAAAATATCAACTGCATCAACACAATTTTTATTAAAACAAATATATAGTTCTTTCCTTTACAAACTCAATTATAAACCTCACTAGGCAAAAAGCTATTTCCTTTCATGGCTTTTACTACAGATCAATCTAGAATCTAGAATATTTGGCATGCCTCCTGACTCATTGTGTGGACTCCTTTTTAGCTTTGTGGAACAAAAGTTAAATCTCACAATTTCCTCTTATTACTAAAAAGGATAAACAAAATAAAATAACATCACCAAATAATTGCACATCCCTTTGATAGAGAGATAGTCAATGCATGGAAATTACTGAACACAAGTTATAAAAAGACTAAATGTTTTCTACTTAGACTTTTAAAGTATACACATGTAGGTCATTCATTTCTTCATATAAATACTAGATGGCCATTTCCTGGTCCTATTCATACACATAGGCTTTCCTTCGAGGGCTATATAAGAACCAAAATATTTCAGTGCCAATGAGGCTATATTTCCCTTTCTTTATCTTTCTCATACACTTACAAAGAAAGAGAGAGAGAGAGATAGTCAAACACAAATATCATTGACTGAAAATGGAGAAAAGATTGAATTTTGCAAAACAAACAAATAGATGGATGACAGCAAGACATACGATACATCAAAAAATTTACCATAAAATATAATACTAGTATAAAAATACATCCTACTGAATTAACAGAAGCTTCTTTGCTCAGAAAATAAGCTCTCCAGATTACCACACTTTTTCAAAAAATACATTTATTTTCATGGCAAATACTTTAAAAGTTCAGAAATGTACCAGGAGTTGAATCATATTTAAAAAGCTTCTATTTAAAAGGAAAGGTGATGACATTTGTCCGCATTGTGTTTATAATGTAGCAATACAGAGCTACACGATTATAAAATAAAATGTATTAGTAATAGATTGAGTATAAACTACACAGACTCCAGTAACACATAACAAGCAGTATGTCTAAAATATATTCTGAGAGATAGTGATTCTATGAGATTGTTGTTAGGTGTTATTTTACAAATCATCTGGGGTCAAATTAGTGTAAGATTAAAACATCTTCAAAAACTGTAAAGCAATGTGGTTTTCATTTCTCTCCCTCATGAATTGTATTGTTCCACATCTGTTTTGCCAGGGTAATGAGTGGAGTAGGCAAGTGCCACCTCAACAATGATAAGATATGATGTAGAAGAAGTTTCTTTTAGGTAGGTAGAGAAAGTAAAATGCCCACTTCTGGATCCTGAGAGATTGTGAGAAGAAAAAATTCATTTTTGTTATACTGCTCCTCTCATCCTTCACCAAGTATATTTGATTCTCTAAAAATGCAAAATACAACACACACACATACACAGATTGTGCGGAGAGTGCAGCTGTATACATCCTCAGAACATAGGAGAGGTATCCAGATTGATATGGGACAGGCCAAGACTACTGAGAAGATAAGTGTTACCATGCCCCAAATATATCTCAAAAAGATGCCGAGCTTCCAGGAGAAACATCTAGTATCAGGTACATAACACCGTCAATAACACTCAGGGGCGACTCTATGACATTAAAAGTGAGTACTAGCTAGAGAGATAAGCGTGAGACCGTATTTCTGGCTCCTCACAAGACCTGCAGATTTTCAGGATAACGTGTCCCTGTATATCTTAGCTCAAGAGCTTTCATGTAACAGTAGAAACTTAAGATCAGTTTGCAGCTCCCCAGAAATGGAGGCTTGGAGGGACACAGCGTAGGCAGGGCACGGTTGAGGTGCAGATCAAAAGGGACAGACACACAGCAGAGAAGAGGTGCTTTAGGACGTTCCCATAATTTGTTCGCTAATCAAAATGCAATACAGCAATTTCTAACCTACATTTAAATTTAGGAAACATTGATTAAAAACACTAATCAGATACCTTAACTAAATGCATGTAAATGAATTGTTTTCCAAGGTACAGAATTTAGGACATCATCTTCTCCTTCGTATATGAGAAGCACAGAACTTTCTCCCGTGGATGGTCTTGAAACCAGGGGACTAACATTTGCTGAATGCTATTCTAAGTGCAAGTAAATAAATATTTTGAAAATAACTAACTTGAAATATGAATTATTCTACTGTAGTTATAGACATCAATATTGGAGTTTCCCTGTTCAGGCTCATTCCAGGCCCTCCATGCTGCGTATAATTTAGCCTGATATTGACTGCAGCATTAACAGATTCCTGCCTCTGGATGTTGTCACAACAGCTTTAAATAAACTTTCAGGCAAGTTGACAATTAGAACATCTGAGCAGGGAACTGAGACTTCATTGTGTCTATAGCTCAGATTATATGAAATGTTTTGTGCTTTATTTGCCCATGAATATGTAATAATTGCAACATGTAAAAATAACCTTCAGTATGAAAATGTGTTATTCCATTTATACACTAGAATACTAGAAAATGTCAAGCTTCAATTTAGTATTGAAAATACAACAGTATTTATGTAAACTTTTAAGATACTATTAACTATTATGTATATATTAATGAATACATACAAATATTTGTACATGTGAAAAACAAACAAACAAACATGTGAATGATACACAACCACTTCAGAAGAAGGGAAGGGGAGAAGATAGAGGTGGGCTTTATATGTTATTGTAGGGGTCTGAATGTTTTAAAAGAGATACCTTAGGCCAAATATTAAAATCTATTAAAAATGGTAATTGCTTACTATATAACTTCCTGTACAAGTCTGTATGGTAGAAGTATTTTATAATTATATATGCACTTGCTCTAACTCTAAAACATCTGTTTCTTATATTCTTATAGATTAGGTAGACTAATTCAAATTTCCTCATCAGAGATTTAGAGGAAAATTAAAGCACACATTGATCACTTCTATCTTTTAGTTTGAATGTGTTCAGTATCATGTTGGAAAACCAGGCTGCAGAAACTACAAAGCTACTGTAGGAAACTCAAGATCCTCTCATAAGCTCTAGCTGGTGAGATTATAGCTAGCACCTTATTTTGAGATAATTCGCCAAGCAGCAGGTGATAAACCAAGACTGCTCAAAGGCAGCAAATGATGCTGAACCAAGAATTATCAAGGATTCTAGATAAGGTGAAGGGACGGCGGAAAAGAAAGCCAGAAACATGGCCACAGGAAAGAGCAATTGGTAGAGCAGACAGTGGATTCCAGAGAACTGTGATGTGAGTGTAGAGCTGACCAGGAGAGCCCGAGGAGAACAACTGATGAACAGAATGTGACACATACACCTAGGGAACAGAGAAGGTAAACTATAAACTGGGGACAGAGGATGTAATAGAAAGACATGGATTCTGATATCATCTTATAAGAGTCAAATTATAGATAAGTTCCAACTCTGATTACAAAGTAGAAGCAAGAATCCAGTACAGATTTGTCAAATCCCAAATCTGCACTTCCTTCCTAAAATGGAAAATGGCAGGCAGAAGGTAGAGAAATTTGAAATGTGGAGTGAAAATCCTGGAGGTACTACAGTTGAGGTACTGCATATATTTTGGTCAGGCATTCAAATCTGGTGTTTGTCCAACATTGTAGGAAGTAGTGAAACAGCCTTCCAAGAAGAGTCAACACCTATAATTTAATAAAAGGTAAGATCTACATTTTATAAAGCTTATTTCCCTCTGGGCATCTGGTAAAGAAAGAGTAAACACCTTCAAGCAAAAATAAGTAATTTTATAACAACTATTAACAACTCACAAAACAAAGTTGAACCTATATTGTCATAAATATGAGTATAGCATAGATTTAAATCTTTACTTGCACAGAAATAGAGCTAAAAGATGTTTTAAAAATATTTATGAATTTAAATTCAAATGTGCCAAATGCAGCTTTTACAGATTCATAAATTTAGCCATTTCAAAAACTATGTGTAGTAACATGGGAAAATATGTAATTTAATTTTAAAATTTGTATCCACGCTCACCAAAGACTAAACTATTGGAGAAAGACTCCTAAAGTACCTTTAATTTACATCTATTCAAAGTGGTTTTGAGGCCTCCTTAAATTCTAGATTAACATAAAATGTTTACACATATTAAATGTTAGTTGCTAAATCTGCAAGAACTGCAAGAACTCAAGAATTACACTGGACAGGATTCAATAAACATGGTATTCCAGTAAATATAAAAGTTAAATAATTAAAAAAATATTTACACATTAAAGCGTTTTTTAATCCCCTGTACTACATGTGTATTTTGTTTGTTTGCAAGTTATTCTGCTCTATTTTGTTAGGTTTTTCCATAGTGTCTCAGTGACCCCCACCTCCTATATTGGTGTTATTTATACAATTTAAAGAAAAAAAATATTTCGTTAAGGATATGTCAAAGTAGAACAAATTACAATTTTAGAACTTTAGAATTGACAGAAGCCAATTAGATCTAAAATTGTAGATAAATTGCTGTAGGTAAATTACTGCTGAGAAATAAGATTTAAGAGCTAAGTGACCTCCAAGAGTAAAACAGAATTTGCCCCTAAGTTTAACAGCAGATTAAGAAACTGTAGAAGTGTATGGCGACTACAATGAAAATGAGTTGCATATTGAGGTTTTGTAATAGAGAATAGGGCAGTCACTCAATAGCACTTCATGCAAATCTACTCTACATCTTGTGAGGCCCCGAGGACACTCAACATGAGAAATGGTGAAATTTACCTCCTATTCTAGGCAAGGTCCATTCCCACAAAGACACATATAACTCAGATTCAAATAATAAGGCCTTAGTTTGATAGGCTTCATCTTTAAGAAGTGTTTGTTTTTTGTTTTTTCCCACTCAGTGGAAGTATCAAAAGGTGAACTATCCCACAAAGGTGTTAACAGACTTAGTAAAAATACATGGCATTTCTACATTTATTGAAGACAAAAGAAAGGGGAAGGAGGTAGTTTTTTAGCCCATCAAGAATAAAGATTGAGAAATGCTATACTAAAATGTAATGTAGAAGTTTTTTTAAATTGGGACACCTGAGTGACTCATTCCGTCAAGTGTTTGACTCTTGATTTCGCCTCAGGTCATGATCTCAGGGCCAGGAGATCGAGCCCAGATCAGGCTCCATGGTTAGTGCAGATGCATTGGGCTTAATGCAGAGTCTGCTTGGGATTCTCTCTCTCTCTCTGCCTCTCCCCACCCCACCCCCCAGCTGGCACACTCTCTTTCTCTCACTCTAGATAAATAAATAAATACACAAACAAATAAACAAAATCTTTTTTAAAAAGTTTTTTTTAATTAAATTAGTGTCTGCCCACAATAAAATTTTACAGTGGGTCTAAGCAAATCAGATGCAACCTTCCTGCCTCTTCTCTCCCTCTTACTGTAGGTATGTATGTGTTTGTATACTGGTCAGGAACTTATAACAATGACTATGGCCAGGAGAATTCTATATAACTTTATAACAGAAAACATTTAAATATTTTTCTCTTTACACTTAAAGAATGAGGTGGCTTTAGGGGCACCTGGGTGGCTCAGTCAGTTAAGTGTCTGACTCTTGGTTTCAGCAGGAGTCATGATCTTGGGATCCCGTGTGGGGCTCTGCACTGGGCACAGAGTCTGCTTGTCCCTCTCCCACCCCACTCCCCTCCCCCATACTCTCCCATTGGTACACATGAGTGTGCACATGTGAGCCCTCTCTCTCTCCCTCTCTCTAATAAATATATAAACTCTTTATTTTTTTAAAGATTTTATTTATTTATTTTTGTGTGTGTGTGAGAGAGAGCACGAACAGGGGGAGTGGCAGAGGGAGAGAAAGAAGCAGGCTCCCCACTGAGCAGAGAGCCTGATGCAGGACTTGATCCCAGGACCCCGGGATCATGACCTGAGCTGAAGGCAGACATTTAACTGACTGAGCTACCCAGGTGCCCCTAAATAAAATCTTTAAAAAAAAGAATGAGGTGGCTTTATACTATGTTCACGGAGTATGTGAAATAGTGTGAAATAACTCTGGATTCCCAGTTCCACCACCTGCTAGCCATGAAAGTTTGGGTAAGTTATATAACCTCCCTGGGTTTCTTTTACCACATCAATAAAATAAGGATAGTAAAGAGATTACGTGAGATAATGAATATAAAGCCTTAAACACATTTCCTGGGCCATATGGCAAACACAAATAAATATTAGGAATTACTGTTATTATAATGATCAATAATGATCAGTTTGAAATAATATAATCTACCACAACAGTTAAATCACATCAAATTAAAGAAAAAATTATAGATATTCCAGAAAAAAATATTCATATAGCTAACATAAGTCATTATTCCACTTTTGCTTTGGTAAACAAAAAATACTAAAGACAACAGAGCAAACTTGCCAATAATCTAAACTAGTCTGCAAAAGTCCTTAATAATTGTTACAAACAAATCACTGATGACTGTACTTTGAGGCTCTATGAACTGATTATGAGCACCAGTTTCACAAAGTGGTAAATGGGGTTTCAAGATACTGTGATAAGTTGTTTTGGTTTCATGTTCTGAAGACATAGTCATATGGAAAACATCAGGAAAAACACTTAGAGACACATGAATGTCAATTATTACACATATAACTCATGAATGTTGTTCAGTAAAAATGGAATTTCAGAGAACATAAAGGTTTTTCATTATTTCCTTTTTTTCTCAGAAGAGTTAACTAAGAGCAGTGTGGAATATAGCAGATGCATTTAACACAATTTTGTCTACGAAACCTGGAAGTCCTATATTCAGTTTGAATAAAATTTACCTCTCTTTCTTTCTTTCCTTCTTTCTTTCTTCCTTTCCTTCCTTCCTTCCTTCCTTCCTTCCTTCCTTCCTTCCTTCCTTC
>NW_023270377.1:87307749-87401832 GCF_011800145.1 Mirounga leonina | reverse complement strand
CTTCCTTCCTTCCTTCCTTCCTTCCTTCCTTCCTTCCTTCCTTCCTTTCTTTCTTTCTTTTTTTTAGAAGGTTGGGGAGGGGCAGAGGGAGAAGCAGAGAGAGAATTCCAAGCAGGCTCCACGGCCAGTGCAGAGCCTCAGGGTTTTCATGATCTGAGCCGAAATCAAGAGTTGGATTCTTAACCGACTGAGCCACCTGGGCGTCCCAAACTTTGCTTTTATTAATCAATTACTAGATTACATATTTTGTTGCTTCCCCAACAATGCCAAGTTTGGTGTATTCACCTACAAAATAGCTTCTATTAGTGTTTAATAAATGTTGATAAAATGAACTACAGATGACAACTACTCTTCATTTCTGTCTTCCTGTTGACATTTTCAAGACAGAATGAAATGCATTAAACAAAACAAATATGTTCTCCATTTCTGCAATGTTAATTAAGGAATAATTTTTGTAAATAAAAGTATTGATTTTAAGTGAAAAGATAAATGTTTCAGAAACAAATGCTAACTTAAGTAATCATTGTCATCTATTAAGACAGAATAGATACTTTTATTATCTTTTCCCTTCCTTTCACCATGTTTAAGAATAACCAGTAATCTTTGAATGAATGGAAAATCATATGTATTTAAGCAAAAAAAAAAGTCTGGAACAATGCAAAGATAATGTCTCATTGTTTCTATTAATTAAATACTAATACCATGTGCATACTCTAATACAAGAAGGTGATAGTTTAGACTACCTTTTCAATCCATCTTTTTAGAAGTAGTGTTGAGTCATTTTCAGCAATATTACTCTTCTGTCTTACCCCTCTATGGGTAAAAATAGCTAACCTGAGATTGTTTTTTATAAAATAGCTAATCTGAGGTTACTACAACTCTGTGAACGCAGAGACAAAACCTTCTCACGTGAGACCTTAGTTTCACCAGAATTGTGTTCAAATTCCTTTCACTGTGGCTATGTCAGATGATGACACAAATACAGTAGGTACGATCCAGGGTCACAAAACACTCACCACAGTTGGCCTCATCTGATGCGTCTGCACAGTCTGGATCCTCATCACAAACCCACAGCTTGGAAATGCAATGTTTAGTAGTTTTACATTGGAAATAGTCTGGAGAACAGCTGTTTTCAGCTTAAGAGGAAAACATCTATTAAAATGTAGCTTTGAACAAGAACAGACATTTTATCTAAAAAACAAGTAGAGAAACAACTGCTTAAGACACTCAACTAGAAATGTATTATCTTTTAATTAATAAAGCTCTGAAGGTGAAGAGTTTTAACTTTCATTATCCATGATATATTCCAAATATTCTTTCTGGTAGAAATAAATAAAACCTATTTCTTTGATAAAAATCAGAGTTCTCAAAACAAGCCCACCTTGATTAGCTATATTTCAAAATTAATTTTAAAAATAAAGAATTCAGAGCCTTTCAGAATAATTTTACCAGACAAATAAATGGAAGAATTTATACATATGCATTTCTATAAATAGAAAAAGAATAAAATCAGAAGATATTGGTGAATAAGGAAATAAAAACCATCAAACTCCTCAAAATCTCTAGTTGTGTTGGGTTTTTGAGGGAAGAGGCGAACATGGGAATTAGAGTGTAAACTGCATCACAAATTCTAGTCAGTTTAATGGATCAGCTCCTAGAATGACTAACCATAAAGAACTGGTAGTGACTTTATTCCGAATGCACCATCTTAATCAAATTGCTGGGTGACTGCTCATTATTTACTGATAAAAGTTTTAGGGGAATAAAATAAAACTCCAGCAAGACAGAAACATTGACAGCAGTTCTGTTGAAACCCTGAAATTTGACAAGTACTTTATTGTTCTGATTCTGTGTGTGTGTGTGTGTGTGCATGTTTGTCTGCCTCTGTGCATATATGTATACGATGGAAATTGTTTTGCTTTCCATGTAATCTAGTTTGATTTTTGGTGGGGGATATGAATAAGAGGTGAAAAGAGTAGAAGATATTTTACTGTTGTTCTTTGAAGTAGCTTGCAAAGATACATTACATAGAGTATTATCTACAGTTTTTAACAAATTATTTTGTAGATTCTTTTGCTCAGATTTTCTCATCATATATTCAACATGTATTTTATGGGGGAAAAACAATCTAATTAATGGAATTGATTTCAAGTAACTGATTAATCAATAGAAGAAAATTGCCTATAGCTGCTTAATATGGGCAAAAAGAATCAATTTACGAATAAAACACCATAGTCACCTGTAATGTTGATTTTGCTGCTTCCATTAAGGATGATGTGAATGAATGCATGTTGTTTCATGCTTGCCGTAACCTCCAGGTAGCTATTTAAGTAAAGACCACCCATGTTTTAACTTTCTCTATATCCTTTATAGAGAGCTTCTTAAGTAACCCATCCCCAAAGGTGCTGATTTGGAAGTATATGCCCATAATTGCTGTTATGTTTTTCTACACTGTGTGGATGTATGGTACACAATAAAAAATTTTAGACCAATGTCAGTTGAGACTCGAGTAAGACAAGACGGAACATTTTGAGGTGACTTACGACAGTCCCTTTCATCTTCCTCATCCCCACAGTCGTCTTGTCCATTACACCTGAGGTTTACTGGGATACATTTTTGGTTCTTTGTACACTTGAACTGACCTGACAGGCAGACATGTGTGTCTAAAAGAGAGAAAGAAGCTGAAACTGTGTCTGCATTTAAATCAGCGCAGACAAAATCAGGTAAGAATTAGAAATTCTGTTCCTCGGTTAAGAATTTCATCACCTACCACAGTTGAGTTCATCAGAATTGTCTCCACAGTCATTCTCTCCATCACAGATGAAAGCAGGCAGAGCACAGAGCCCAGTGCCACACTGAAACCGGCCTGGCTGACATTTAAATTCAGCTATGGGAGAAAACAGACTGGTATCATCGAATGCCAAGCTTCACTCATGACCTCTTAAATAGAGCTTTCCTGACATTACAGATATTTATCATTTCATTATATTAAACATACCCTAGAGCACAGCGTGAATGTCCTATACATGGATAGCTATTGGGTTCAGATATATGGTACGACCAGACTATGAGCAACTCAGATGCCCTCCAGATTACATTTCACAAATTGACAGTAAGAAATCCCAGATGATAATGCATTTTGCCATATTTTTTAGTTTATATATGAAATGATAAGAATAATCATCATAATAAAGTAGGATCTATTGAATATCTACTCTGTATCAGACACTGGGTGAGACCCTTTCACATAGAGCTACTAATTGAATCTCATCATAACCTTCTCACCTCAATATCACCATGACCATTTTATAAATGAGGAAACTAGGTCTCATGGATATTAATAACTCACCCAAGTATGTACAAGTTTCAAGTGCCAGATATGGAAATTAGATCTAGATCTGACTCTGAGTCTTCTCACAAACCATGTTGCTTGTAATAAAACACTTACCTTTTGAATGATGATCCTAATGTATGTAGTTCTGATAAGTTAACCAAATATTAATAAGTGATATTTTAAACTTTCTTTGGGAAATTAATTATGCTTTTATATTTATAATATTAAGTAAAAATTTCCTTAACATTAAAAAAATAACTCAATATACACTCAACTTCCATATAAGTGAGTTCTAAAATGTTGAAAGTCATTTAACTTCAATCTATAACATTTCTTAATCACACTAAGTGTTGAAACTGTGTGATACTTAATTTCTCATATTCTAAACATGTACATTTCCTCTATTTCCTTTTGCTTCATATATGATTTTCTTGAATGCTCCTTTGCTACCAAAACAACCTTCCCATAAGATGAGTTCTAACTATCAGAGGAGTTTCAATGCCTGGAAAATAGATGGGAAGCCTATCTGACCTTTAAATGTGTCTCTAAGATGATCCTTGGTGTACTAAAGCATCATAGAAAATGCAATCAAGAACTTAGGGTGCCAGAGAATTCGTGATGCATCACTCTTAACCACATGCATTTAAATAACATTATTGAAGTTTGCAAGTTATGTGAAACAGGATTTAAGCTTTCTTGTCTTTTCAGATGAAATTATAAGTATTGTCAGTAACCTAGTACCTGCAAATTTTGAAGATACAGCTACTCAAAAATGAATTCTAAACACTCCACAGACTCATGTACATCACTTTCCACCTCACCATAACTCTCAAAATAAAGCTTCATGCCTACAGATGTTCAGTGCTGTTAACCCGTCAACTCCAACTAAAAGATCATTTACTAAAAGATCACAGAGATAATGTCACCAATAAAAACATGTAGTATTGGTATTTAAGCAGGGTAAAGATGACACAGAGACTCTTAGATACCAGATGTCTCTTTGCTTCCCCTCAAAAGACTTTAAAGTTATATTTGTTCACCATATATTTTGAAAGTGTGTAAATATGGGGGGGAGGAGCAAGATGGTGGAGGAGTAGGAGACCTAAATTTCATCTGGTCCCAGGAATTCAGCTGGATAGGGATCAAACCATTCTGAACGCCTACAAACTCAACAGGAGATCGAAGAAAAGAATAGCAGCAACTCTCTGAACAGAAAAGCGACCACTTTCTGGAAGGTAGGACGTGCAGAGAAGCGAATCCGAGGTGATATTCGGGAAGATAGATATTCGGGGGAGGGGGCCTCCATCAGCCACTACTGGCAAGTGATAGAGCAGCGGAGCACAAAATCAGAAATTTTAGAAGTCTGCACCTCTGATAGATGTCACTCTAGTGGCTAAAGGGGGGGTGGAACACTCGCTGGGACAGTGTAGTCTCAGGACCGTCAGGGTCATAGAAAGACTGGGGGTACCTGAGTGTGGCAGAGCTCCCAGGTATCAGAGCAGATAAGTCGGCTGCAGAGATAGAGCCGGAGCGGGCTCTCAGCTCCAGGTTGCCATAGACCATGATCCGCGGCACAGTCAGGCCACCGCTCCTCCAGCAGGGACCCAACAAGTGGCAGATCCGGGGAGACTCCCCTTCCTCCCCCGGGAGGAGAGGTGCAGGAGCGCACTGCAGGAATCTGCTGGGTTTGGAGACTCCACATGGGGTCATGTGCCAGAGCGAGAAAAGCTCGGTCACAGGCCGGGTGAGCAGGGAGTGCGGCCGGAGACCAGGGAGACCGGAGTGATTGACTGCTTTTCTCTGGGAGCTCACTGAGGCGCAGGGCCCCGAGGTCTTGGCTCCTGGGGGCGGAGATTGGGAGGCCGCCATTTTCACTCTTGTTCTCCAAAGCTGTACCGAGGGCTTGTAGGGAACAAAAGCTCCCTAGAGCAAACCCTAGCAGATTACTTAGCCTGGCCCCTGGAAGGGCAGGGCAATTCCACCTCCCACAAAGACATCTGAGAATCACTGCAACAGGCCCCTCCCCGAGAAGATCAGCAAGAACAGGCAGCCAAGACCAAGTTTACCCATCAATGACAATGGCAGAACGCCAGCACTAGGGGAATACAGCACATAGAATTCATGGCATTTTTTTCCCCCTGATTCTTTAGTCTTTCAAGGTTAATTTTTTTAGTTTTCTTTTTTTTTTAATTTTTCTTTTTCCCTTTTTCAACCAACATCTTATCCATCCCTTTTTTTAAAATCTTTTTTATTTTTCATTTTTAGAGTCATATTCATTCCCTTCAGAGTAGTTAACATTATTTTTGGTATATATATAAGTTGTTTTCTCTTTAAAATTTTGGGATACAGTTTCTTCTAACAAACCAAAATATACCCTAAATCTCTAGTGTATGGTTTCATTCTAGTCTCCTGCCTGGTCACATTCTCCCCCTTTTCTTCTTTTTTTTTTTTTTTTAATTTCTCTTATTTCATTTTTCAACCAACTTTATATCTTATCAATTCCTTTTATAAAATCTTTTATAATTTTCATCTTTACAGTCATATTCCATCCCTTCACGGTATTTACCCTTATTTTGTACATATATAAGCTTTTCTTTCTTTAAAATTTGGAAGGCAGTTTCTTCTAACAGACCAAAATACGCCCAAAATCTAGTGTGTGGCACTGATCTATTCACCAACCTGATCATATTTGATCATATTCTTTTTTTTTAATCTTTTTCTCTTTCTTTTTTTTTCTTTTTTCTTTCCTTCCCTTTCTTTTTCCCCGATATCAGGTCTCTTCTGATTTGTTTAGTGTATCTTTTACTGGGGTCATTGTTACCCTGTTAGCATTTTGTTCTCTCATTCATCTATTGTCCTTTGGACAAAATGACAAGACAGAAAAAATCACCTCAGAAAAAAAGAACAAGAGGCAGTACTGACTGCCAGAGACCTAATCAATACAGACATTAGTAAGATGTTGGAACTAGAGTTCAGAATGATCATTTTCAAGATACTAGCTGGGCTTGAAAAAAGCATGGAAGATATTAGAGAAACTCTTTCTGGAGAAATAAAAGAACTAAAATCTAACCAAGTCAAAATCAAAAAGGCTATTAATGAGGTACACTCAAAAATGGAGGCTCTAACTGCTCGGTTAAATGAGGCAGAAGAGAGAATCAGTGATATAGAAACCCAAATGATGGAAAATAAAGAAGCTGAGAAAAAGAGAGATAAACAACTACTGGATCATGAGGGAAGAATTCCAGAGATAACTGATACCATAAGAAGAAAGAATATTAGAATATTTGGGATCCCAGAAGAAGAAGAAAGAGAGAGAGGGGTAGAAGGTATATTGGAGTAAATTATAGCAGAGAACTTCCCTAATTTAGGGAAGGAAACAGGGATCAAAATCCAGGAGGCACAGAGAACCCCCCTCAAAATCAATAAAAATAGGTCAACACTCTGACATCTAATAGTAAAACTTACGAGACTCAGAGACAAAGAGAAAATCCTGAAAGCAGCTCGGGAGAAGGGATCTGTAACCTACAATGATAGAAACATTAGATTGGCAACAGACCTATCCAGAGAGACCTGGCAGGCCTGAAAGGACTGCATGATATATTCAGAGCACTAAATGAGAAAAATATGCAGCCAAGAATACTATACTCAACTAGGCTGTCATTGAATATAGAAGTAGAGATAAAAAGCTTCCAGGAAAAACAAAAACTAAAGGAATTTGCAAACACAAAACCAGCCCTACAAGAACTATTGAAAGGAGACCTCTAAGCAAAGAGACAGCCTAAAAGTAACATAGACCAGAAAGGAACACAGATAATATACAGTAACAGTCACCTTACAGGCAATACAATGGCACTAAATTCATATCTTTAAATAGTTACCATGAATGTAAATGGGCTAAATGCTCCAATCAAAAGACACAGGCTATCAGATTGGATAAAAAAACAAGACCCATCAATATGCTGTCTGCAAGAGACTCACTTTAGACCCAAAGACACCCCCGGATTGAAAGTGAGGGGGTGGAAAACCATTTACCATGCTAATGGACACCAAAAGAAAGCTGGGGTGGCAATCCTTATATCAGACAAATTAGATTTTAAACCAAAGACTATAATTAGAGATGAGGAAGGTCACTATATCCTAATTAAAGGGTCTATCCAACAAGAAGATATAACAATTGTAAATATCTATGTCCCTAACATGGGAGCAGCCAGTCACATAAGCCAATTAATAACAAAAGCAAAGAAACACATTGACAACAATACAATAATAGTGGGGGACTTTAACACCCCCCTCACTGAAATGGACAGATCATCTAAGCAAAAGATCAACAAGGAAATAAAGACTTTAAATGACACACCGGACCAAATGGACTTCACAGATATATTCAGAATATTCCATCCCAAAGCAACAGAATACACATTCTTCTCTAGTGCCCATGGAACATTCTCCAGAATAGATCACATCCTAGGTCACAAATCAGGTCTCAACCAGTACCAAAAGATTGGGATCATTCCCTGCCTATTTTCAGACCACAGTGCTTTGAAAATAGAACTCAATCACAAGAGGAAAGTCGAAAGAACTCAAATACATGGAGGCTAAAGAGCATCCTACTGAAGAATGAATGGGTCAACCAGGAAATTAAAGAAGAATTAAAAAAATTCATGGAAACCAATGAAAATGAAAACACAACTGTTCAAAATCTTTGGGATGCAGCAAAGGCAGTCCAAGAGGAAAGTATATAGCAATACAAGCCTTTCTCAAGAAACAAGAAAGGTCTCAAATACACAACCTAACCCTACACTGAAGGAGCTGGAGAAAGAACAGCAAATAAAGTGTAAACCCAGCAGGAGAAGAGAAATAAGAAAGATCAGAGCAGAAATCAATGAAATAGAAACCAAAAGAACAGTAGAACAGATCAATGAAACTAGGAGCCGGTTCTTTGAAAGAATTAACAAGATTGATAAACCCCTGGCCAGACTTATCAAAAAGAAAAGAGAAATGACCCAAATCAACAAAATCATGAATGAAAGAGGAGAGATCACAACCAACACCAAAGAAATACAAACAATTATAAGAACATATTATGAGCAACTCTATGCCAGAAAATTAGATAACCTGGAAGAAATGGGTGCATTCCTAGAGATGTATCAACTACCAAAACTGAACCAGGAAGAAATAGAAAACCTGAACAGACCTATAACCACTAAGGAAATTGAAGCAGTCATCAAAAATCTCCCAAAAAACAAGAGCCCAGGGCCAGATGGCTTTCCAGGGGAATTCTACCAAACATTTAAAGAAGAATTAATACCTATTCTTCTGAAACTGTTCCAAAAAATAGAAATGGAAGGAAAACTTCCAAACTCGTTTTATGAGGCCAGCATTACCTTGATCCCCAAACCAGACAAAGATCCCATCAAAAAGGAGAATTACAGACCAATATCCCTGATGAACATGGATGCAAAAATTCTCACCAAAATACTAGCCAATAGGATCCAACAGTACATTAAAAGGATTATTCACCACGACCAAGTGGGATTTATCCCTGGGCTGCAAGGTTGGTTCAACATCCGCAAATCAATCAATGTGATACAATACATTAATAAAAGAAAGAACAAGAACCATATGATCCTCTCAACAGATGCAGAAAAAGCATTTGACAAAGGACAGCATCCTTTCTTGATCAAAACTCTTCAGAGTATAGGCATAGAGGGTACATACCTCAATATCATAAAAGCCATCTATGAAAAACCCACAGTGAATATCATTCTCAATGGGGAAAAACTGAGAGCTTTCCCCCTAAGGTCAGGAACATGGCAGGGATGTCCACTATCACCACTGCTATTCAACATAGTAGTAGAAGACCTAGCCACCGCAATCAGACAACAAAAAGAAATAAAAGGCGTCCGAATCAGCAAAGAAGTCAAACTCTCTCTCTTTGCAGATGACATGATACTTTATGTGGAAAACCCAAAAGACTCCACCCCAAAACTGCTAGAACTCATACAGGAATTCAGTAAAGTGGCAGGATAGAAAATCAATGCACAGAAATCAGTGGCACTCCTATACAACAAAACAAGACAGAAGAAAGAGAAAATAAGGAGTCGATCCCATTTACAATTGCACCCAAAACCATGAGATACTTAGGAATAAATCTAACCAAAAAGGCAAAGAATCTGTACTCAGAAAACTATAAAATACTCATGAAAGAAATGGAGGAAGACACAAAGAAATGGAAAAACGTTCCATACTCATGGATTGGAAGAACAAATATTGTGAAGATGTCAATGCTACCTAGAGCAATGTACACATTCAGTGCAATCCCTATCAAAATACCATCCACTTTTTTCAAAGAAATGGAACGAATAATCCTAAAATTTGTATGGAACCAGAAAAGACCCCGCATAGCCAGAGGAATGTTGAAAAAGAAAAGCAAAGCTGGCGGCATCACAATTCCAGACTTCAAGCTCTATTACAAAGCTGTCATCATCAAGACAGTATGGTACTGGCACAAAAACAGACACAGAGATCAATGGAACAGAACAGAGAGCCCAGAAATGGACCCTCAACTCTATGGTGAATTCATCTTCGACAAAGCAGGAAAGAATGTCCAATGGAAAAAAGACAGTCTCTTCAACAAATGGTGTTGGGAAAATTGGACAGCCACATGCAGAAGAATGAAACTGGACCATTTCCTTACACCACACACAAAAATAGACTCCAAATGGTTGAAAGACCTCAATGTGAGACAGGAGTCCATCAAAATCCTAAAGGAGAACATAGGCAGCAACTTCTTCCTAGACACATCGCCAAAGGCAAGGGAAGCAAGGGCAAAAATGAACTCTTGGGACTTCATCAAGATAAAAAGCTTTTGCACAGCAAAAGAAACAGTCAACAAAACCAAAAGACAACTGACAGAATGGGAGAAGATGTTTGCAAATGACATATCAGATAAAGGGCTAGTATCCAAAATCTATAAAGAACTTATCAAACTCAACACCCAAAGAACAAAGGATCCAGTCAAGAAATGGGCAGAAGACATGAACAGACATTTTTCCAAAGAAGACATCCAAATGGCCAACAGACACATGAAAAAGTGCTCAACATCGCTTGGCATCAGGGAAATCCAAATCAAAACTTCAATGAGATACCACCTCACACCAGTCAGAATGGCTAAAATTAACAAGTCAGGAAACGACAGATATTGGCGGGGATGCGGAGAAAGGGGAACCTTCCTACACTGTTGGTGGGAATGCAAGCTGGTGCAGCCACTCTGGAAAACAGTATGGAGGTTCCTCAAAAAGTTGAAAATAGAGCTACCTTACGCCCGCAATTGCACTACTGTGTATTTACCTCAAAGATACAAATGTAGGGATCCGAAGTGGTACCTGCACCCCAATGTTTATAGCAGCAATTTCCACAATAGCCTAACTATGTAAAGAGCCAAGATGTCCACTGACAGATGAATGGATAAAGAAGAGGTGGTATACACACACACACACACACACACACACACACACTGGAATATTATGCAGCCATCAAAAGGAATGAAATCTTGCCATTTGCAATGATGTGGATGGAACTGGAGGGTATTATGCTGAGCGAAATAAGTCAATCAGAGAAAGACATGTATCATATGATCTCACTGATATGAGGAATTCTTAATCTCAGGAAAGAAACTGAGAGTTGCTGGAGTGGTGGGAAGTGGGAGGGATGGGGTAGCTTGGTGATAGACAGTGGGGAGTGTACGTGTTATGGTGATTGTTATGAATTGTGTAAGACTGTTGAATCACAGACCTGTTCCTCTGAAACAAGTAATATATTATATGTTAAAAAAAAAGAAGAAGATAACAGGAAGGGAAGAATGAAGGGGGTGAGATCGAAGGGGGAGATGAACCATGAGAGACTATGGACTCAAACAAACTGAGGGTTCCAAAGGGGAGGGAGGGTGGGAGGATGGGTTAACCTGGTGATGTGTATTAAAGTGGGCACGTTCTGCATGGAGCACTGTGTGTTATACACAAACAATGAATCATGGAACAGTACATCAAAAATTAATGATGTAATGTATGGTGATTAACATAATAAAAAATAATAAAAATGTGTAAATATGAAAAACTTATTATAGTAAATCTTTGGTTAATTTTTTATATCAGTACGGTTACAGCATGATAGTCTAGTCAGGATTAAAGTTAGAACTCAGGAGCCTCAAATAGTTTAGAGGGGAAAGAATTGGGAACCACTGACCGTGTCTGTAGGTCATTATGGTGGTTTTTCCACAGAGAACACTTTAGTGAATCTGGGCGGGAAAAGTCATCTTTTTGTTTTTAATATTTTATTTATTTCAGAGAGAGCGAGCGAGCAAACAGCACAAGCAGGGTGAAGGGCAGAGGGAGAAGCAGACACCCGCTGAGCAGGGAGCTCTATGTGGGACTTGATCTCGGGGCTCTGGGATCATGACCTGAGCTGAAGGCAGATGCTTAACCGACTGTGCCACCCAGGCGCCCCTAGGAAAAGTCATTTTAATATGAGGATTCATTTAACATATTCATTCTTCTTTATTTCTATAAATTACAAAATATGTTGTATATATTTTATTTATTATATTGTTGAAAGTTTACTTTATTGCAGGGAAATCAATATCTTTCTTTTAATGAGAAAATCTCAGTTGGTCACCAATATAATTTCCTGTTCCTTTGATAGTCCCTTTAATTCAAATATAATTCAGGCATAACAGATAATACTTCATACAAAAACTACTTATATATATTGTCTATCACAGTGAAAACCAAAACTATATTAAAAAATCAAAGATCAATGGACCTTTCAAGAACATAAAAAGAATATTAGAAAAGCAATGACTTCTCTCTTTTTTTTCCTTTTCCTTGAATATATTATTAGCTGCTTTCAAAGATATAAATGAACTATGTGAAACAACTTCAAATGTTTTATACACTTGATCATGACCAGAGAGATGGAATACAACTCATTTAAGTAACTATCTAGAGACCCTAAGTTTAGAACAGCTTTGTAATTATGTGGCGGAAAGTTCTACAGCAGAAAGTAACTACCTTTTTACTTAGTATACTGTCTTTCTTTAGTGCAAGCCTAAGGATCTTGAACTCAATTGCTAAGGCCAAATCATGGCAACTATCCACTGAGATTTGAGGGAATTATCATGACTGACTATAAGCATCTTCAACTTGACAGGACAATATTGAAGTGACCCATGGAATGAACTATAAAAGACTATCAAGAAATAGTTTACTGATTGTCCATTACAACCAAAGTTACCAAAGATAGCTAAATGTATATACACATATATGTACACACACATATGCCATATACATACACACGTTTATACACATATGTACACACATATGCCATATATGTACACATATACATGTATATTCCTATATGGATATACATACCTATATGTATGTATGTATATATGTATGTATCTGGCACCTAACCATGACAATCACAGTTTGAGTCAAAGTATAATTAGTAGTCATTTTAAGGCAATATCTAAAAGCATACTAAATGATTAGTAGAACAAACTAATGATTTATACTGGAAAAATCTCACTTTTAAGGGAAGTTCAGTATTATAATACTGACAAAGATTAATCCCTTACAGGTAAGATTTTAGTTATTGATTGACATTCTGCAAACTTGCCCACTTTTGCTTTTAATTTGGTGATATATCCAGGCAAAATCATGCTGATTGTTATTTATACTGATCATTACATGAGGAGTGTAATTTTTCTGCAGGTAAGAAAATTTAAAACAAAACACTAACACAAATTGCTGATAATGTCATTCTAAATTTAACAGTCAATAGAGACATACTCAAGACAATGTAACAATTTTTGTTGTATTTTTAAAGATTTTGTAAAAGTATCAGAACGTAATCCTTAAGGTCTCACTTCAGTTTTCAAGGTCTGGGATTTAAGGAGCTCTAAATTCTAAATCCCCACATTCACCAATGTACTCACGACAGTCATCAGGTTCGTCAGATCCATCGCCACAGTCATCCACAGTGTCACATTTCCACCAGAATGGAATACATTTATCAGTTTTGCATCGAAACTTAAAAAAAAAGAAAGAAAAAAGGGTTGAAGGACCTACCCCAGTATTAAATGGATATTTAAAAACTCACCAGGGCAGAGCAGCCTAGCCTACTCTCTTGCTGCAAATGTGAACTGTGGTGGTCTTAGAGCATTCCACAATAGGGAATAAATGCACAACAAGCAGCAAAATGATCTGCCAGGAAAGCACATTGTTCAGGAAAACCTCCTGGGATTTCTGGAGCACAGACAAGCTTACCCATTTACATATGATCTGTGGCTGCTTTCACACCACAACAACAGAGTTATGTAGTTGCTGTAGAGACCATGTGGCCAGCAAATTTAAAATATTTATTATCTGAGCCTTTACAGAACGCTTGCCAAATGCTGAATAGGGCTAAAAAAAATCACCAGAAATATCAGGAAAAGGTATCCTGAATTCATTGAAAAGTTGAATTAAGTTAATTGAATTGCATTTCCTTAGGAATCTTAGACAATTTGATGAATGTCTCTCTATCTCTATTCCTTAGCCACCAAATGAGGAGTTAAAGATAATCTGGATGATCCTTTCTGGCACTGTCATGCTGTTATTCCATGGAACTTTCTGAACATACTGCCTTTAGCCATAATGAGTGTCTGCCCAAATAAATTTTAAGAATATTTCTATAAAGCAGTTAAAACAAGCACAGTGATTTTTAGTTTTCAGAATTCCTAATAAATATACATGATCTTTGAGGATAAATAAGATAAGTGTCATAACTAGAAAACAGGTACAAAAATTGCACTAGATAGACTTTATTTAAAACTATCGCAATAGGGGAGAAAGAGCAAACAACTCCACTGAAACAAAAGGCAGGGGGTGGGTTTAAGCTCAGGGGTAAACTAATGGAAAAGTATGGAGGATATTGGTCAGCATGATTGGGCTGTCTGTATTTGCTAGGTGTTACTTATCAAAGCTGGGCTCCTACCTTCCCATAGAGACTGAGACAGGTCTGGACTATCTTTCTTGATGATTAAATCTCTAGGGGATGGTTGCTAGTCCTTGAGGAAGACATTCCTAGGCTGTAAAACTGGTAAGAGGCTGGGAGAAAATTTACATCTCAAAGGGGCAGAGAAATAATTCACAATTGCAAGTTTTCTAAAGTAAGTGTTCTAAGAAAAGGAATTCAGGGGCCTACAGCCAGGAAGAAACTGTCTAAAGTTTAGTCAAGCTGAGGAATGTCAACGCTATCTTGGTCAATGACTTACCACCTTATGCTACATCCTCCCCTATAAGGCCCGGCAAAGAACCTAGCAAATAATAGGTATCTCTAATTTAAAATGAACATTTGCATATCAAAAAAAGGTAAAAAAATAAGGCTGCGACAGATTTTTTGCTGAATATTATTTTTTTGACTATTATATATTTTTAGATAAAACACTAAAGAAAACTACTGTAATAAAACTCATTCTTAAGATTATCAAAACTATTCACTGACATATTTACTAGTGTGTTTTTTTCAAAGATTTATTTATTTATTTGAGAGAGAGAGAGAGAGAGCACACACGCAAGCTGGGTAGGGGTAGTGGGAGAAAAAGAGAAGCAGAGAAGAAGACTCCCTGCTGAGTGGAGAGCCCAACATGGGGCTCAATCCCAGGACCCCGATATCATGACCTGAGCCTAAACCAAGAGTCAGAAGTCTAACCAACTGGCACCTAGGCACCCCTATTAATGTGTTTTATTTGTTCTATCAGCCTTTCCATTTAAAATAGTTAAAAATTATAAGAAAAAAAATTCTATTACTTACAGAAGTAGGAAGTTTTTTAACTCCTTTCTTTTGAAATAAACCATCAAATGGAAGATTAATAACAGAAAAACTAGTTGAATATGTTATATGGTAGTATTTACATATAAACTACTTAGCACACATGCAACATGTTGCTAGAAAAATATTTCAGGTTATTATTGGATTTTTTATAAGAAAGGTGATCTGAATTCAAATTCTTCTCCTGAAACAGAGCACAGAAATATTGTTCCTACTAAACTTCACAATTGGCCAAATGTACAGAGACCAAGAAAACTCAGTAAATTTATTCCCTAGTGATCTCGGACCACAAACTAACCCCTTTCAGTTTTAAGCTTATTCTCATAAATAAAAGAAACTAAAGAAAATCACACTTTACATAGAGAGAGTACATTACATCTAAAATAGTTGCCATTAAAAATTTACTTTAAAATATTAAAACCAAGCAATAAAGTTTAGTAAGTTTCTTCTAGCACTACCAAATTATTTTCTTCTTTATTTCAACAGAAATTCAGTGAAAAGCATGTATGACAAAATTCATCTGGAACTGAAAATGTTTGATAATATTCTAAAATTTATTAATTTTCTTTTTGAAATGTTCCTGTTGTAATTCCCATGGGAGTGACCTGAAAGCAAGATGACATTTACTTAACATGCTATATGCCAGACAGAAAATACATAGAAAAATACATAGAAAAATATACTTAGGTTCAATTTTGTCTAATGAAATGGATTAGCAAGCTAAAGGTTTGTTCACTTAAAGTACTCTTACTTTCTTCAAGTAAGAGAAAATTTGAGCTTTTGCTGAACCTCTCTGGATACCATAAAGTTGATTCAAGGCAGAGCTACATTATTTTATTAAATAAGAGTGTGATTTTTTTTTTTTTTCCCAGTAGCAATATGGGAGGGAATAGATCACTGTGAATCCAGGGAAGATTTGACTGTTCAACTGATTTTCCTGTACTTGCTTAGCCTGTGGTCGTGTCTGTGGTGGTTTTATAAATGACCACAGGAAAAATATTACCTTTATGGATAGTGACTGTCTGGGGATATAAGGCTAACTCTGAAAGCAATTGCCCTGAACATTAAACATTTCCAGTCATTACAATATATCAAAGTACATTAACAAGAGAATTTCATATCTCCTGAGTATATTCAAAACCTTCCCAATCAAGATTTGAAAAATATCTAAAATACATATTTTAAAACTCACTACATATGCCTGATTTAAATAAACACCAACTGTTGGAATTACATATGACATGACGATTGTGCTTGCCATTTCATTTTTAATAAGACCATAAAAAGGTTTTGAGCTAAGAGATGGCCAGGGTAAAATATACTTATTACATTACTTTTTATGTTAATCAACATTTTATTCATTACTCTCAAAGGAAGATTTCTTCTATTTTGTGTCTGGGCTTCATTTTTTCATACTTAAATACAGTAACTTAAAAAAGATAAATGTTAAATATAAATATAAAACATTCTTCATGGTAAATGTTCTCCAAGACTAATATCTTCATAAAATAAATTGCAAACTGCAATTATCACCCACAAGAAGAAGCTATAAAGAAACTACTAAATACATGTCTATTAAAATGAATACAAGTATAAAATACAAATCCTGCACACACAAGTGAGGTTTACTTGCAATAGAAAAAGTCTCCATTTAAAAACTAAGTAAAGCTATTTTTTAATTTACTTTTTATTGGAATATAAAAATGATTTAAATTTAATATCTGAAGTGATAAGTGCTCTAATACTGTATTTAATCTTGATTTTTACCAGATTTTCATGTTTATTTTCAATTCTAATAGAATTCTTACTGGTATGATTTGCCTATTTTATTTTTCTAAAAATCAATGCTAGTCAGGGGATATATCTTTGGTTGCATTCATAAGATGTCAAAAAATAAAAAATCCTGTAGTAAGATAAATTTAAAAGGTAACATTTTTTATCAGAATGCTAAATGGTATGATTCTGAAATACTTGGATTATTTGCTTCATTTCAATTTCAAACCTCACTTAAAATTGTGTTTCTATGAACTGACTTTTCTCCAAGAAGTGTATAGTAGATAGTTTTTTCTCTCTCACTACATCAGAAAAAAAAAAAAAAAAATCATCAGTAAATGGCTGCATAAACCCTAAGACTTACTGGGATAACCACTGATGGATTGCATTAACTGTTCTTCATTAACTTTTTCGTAAAAATGAAACAAATGAACTGATATCTCTTTTCTTCAGGAAGTACTGCTGACAGCAAAGATAGCAACAATTTGTGTTGTTATTGTTAGTGTTCTGTCTCACTATTGTTGAATTTTTTAAATTAAAAAAAAACTTATGTAAAAACACTATTGGGGTATTTAAAAGTTATATCTATATATCTATATATATATGTATATTTTAAAGATTTTATTTATTTGACAGAGACACAGCGAGAGAGGGAACACAAGCAGGAGGAGTGGGAGAGGGAAAAGCAGGCTTCCCACCGAGCAGGCAGCCCGATGCGGGGCTCGATCCCAGGACCCTGGGACCATGACCTGAGCTGAAGGCAAATGCTTAATCATATCATCAATGATACCAAATTAGGAGATAATTTAATTATATGAATAATATTTTTCTGGGTTGATTTAGGTATTCATTTAATTGATCTGATTTTTTTTTGGCATTGAATAAACATAATTATAGGTTTTCTTATATAATAATTTGAAATATTTTATTCCCTTTATGATTACAGGAAGGCTGATGCTTTGAGATGTTCATCTGTGTGTCAAGCATCCTTTGGCTTTGCTCTGTTTCTGGTTGGCTACAGAGGCTCACCACACTGTAAGTGGCTTAGGCAGGCATCATTGTTCCTACTAATTCACCTAAGGCCACAGTGTTAGGCACCAACAGAGGGACTCTTGGACCCCACCCCGCACACCCCTCTGCCAACAAGGGACTGAGGTTATTTCAGAATAACCTTGAGGGTTTTTTTTAAAAGATTTTATTTATTTAGTTGAGAGAGAGAGAAGGAGAGACAGTGAGAGAGTACCAGTGGGAAGGAGAGGGAGAAGCATGCTCCCAGCAGAGCAAGGAGCCCGATGTGGGGCTCGATCCCAGGGCCCTGAGATTATGACCTGAGCCGAAGGCAGAAGCTTAACCGACTGAGCCACCCAGGTACCCCTAACCTCGACTTTAAGCTGGAAATTTGTCTAAACTAAATAGTACAAACAGGAATTATATTTTAAAAGTTTTAAGAACCTGGGATTTCTCCCTTAAATTTTCTCTCTAGGAATAATTAGGTTGTTTATTTTGCCTCTCACAGTGACTTAAATCTCTAGTTCTCTCAAGATAATGTATTTTGTCTACACAAATACTTAGGGGATTATAATTAAAACAGTACACTTTCGGGGCGCCTGGGTGGCTCAGATGGTTAAGCGTCTGCCTTCGGCTCAGGTCATGATCCCAGGGTCCTGGGATCGAGTCCCGCATCGGGTTCCCTGCTCAGTGCAGAGCCTGCTTCTCCCTCTCCCTCTGCCACTCCCTCTGCTTGTGCTCTTCTGTCTATCTCTCTGTCAAATAAATAAATAAAATCTTTAAAAAAACAAACAAACAAACAAACAATACACTTTGTAAAGAAAGAAGAAATTGTGGCCTGTGCTTCCAATTACACATCAGAATCTCCTGATGGCAGCTCACACTAATTGCACACATGTCCTTAAGTGTGTTCTAGTCACACCCCAGGACAAGGGCAGTAACAACACTTACTATGTGCCAGAAACTTCTCCCATTTAATCTCCATAAGAGTGGCCTGGAAATATTAGTATTTCCATTTTTTTATTTATTTTTTATTTTTTATTTTTTAAAGATTTTATTTATTTATTTGAGAGAGAGAGAATGAGAGACAGAGAGCACGAGAGGGAAGAGGGCAGAGGGAGAAGCAGACCCTCTGCTCAGCAGGGAGCCCGATGCGGGACTCGATCCTGGGACTCCAGGATCATGACCTGAGCTGAAGGCAGTCGCTTAACCAACTGAGCCACCCAGGCGCCCAGTATTTCCATTTTAAAGATGAGAAAACTAAAGCATCATGAGAGTAAGTAAAAAACCCAGGATTATTCAGCCAATTTCAAGCAGAGTCAGGGTCACAGTCCCAGCGAATCTGGCTTCAGAGTCTGTGCCCTTAACTACTACACATACCAGCTACCTCAAAGCGGTTTGATGGTTGGCATTGTACAGTTCTTTAATGGTGATACTCAGAGTGATAACTTGAGAAGCTGGGTGAGCTAGTATTAGCTTCTCCATTCTGAAAATAAGCACACCCAAAGAGGAATTCAGTGTTTTACCAGGATGCCACTGCTAGAAGTGGAAAACCAGCAGATTCAAAACACAGAATTCTAAGAAGAAATTTTAGCTATGTTCAAAACAAATCATAGTTTCCTTGACAATTTTATCTTACACAACAGAGTGACTCAAATATAAAAAAAGTCAAATCTTATAATGTCATATGACTATTATCCAAAATTTGAAAGTAGTAATATCAAGCCCATGTAACTTATCATTGAGTGCACATTTTAATATCTTTACTAGAAATAATTACATGTTGAAGAAAAAGAGGTTTTGGGAGGAAACTATTTAGATCATATAATTTTTCAATTAAAAAGTCTAGAAAATTACTTTTGTCCAATTCATCTTTTCCATTACCACCTGCTCTGAGGAATGGGAGAGGGGAAGAGATGGTGACACAGTAGATTATCTAGGAAGATTTGTTTATTTGTTTAAACTGTATATATCTTTGTCTTCACCCTATGCCACAATCACCCTGGCTTCTTGAAATAGATCAGATCTCTTCTGATGATTCTTCTAGGTCCATTCTTGATTTGAACCATTACTCTCTATGGAGCTGTGTAAAAATGATTTTCAGGGTTGTTTTTGTTTCTCTTTTTGACCTCTATTTGTACCTCCTGTTTCCTAAGGTCTCGTTCTCAGGATGCACATCAATTGCTTTTCCCTTACTCTATGACCCTCTATATGATGTATGGAATGGTCATCATGCTATGCTATGCTAAACAACAACAACAAAAATGTTTCAAAATGGCTTAAGCCAATAAATAAAATGCAGGCAAAACCTTTATAACAGCTTGATAATACATTTTATGAAATAATTTCAAGACCTCTACTCACCTGACTGGCTGTGCAGTTAGATAAGCAAGTCCTATTGTCGGCTGCAAGATAGAAGTTGGTGGGACATGCACAGGTATGAGTCTTTCCAGGGGCTAAAAGGCACAGATGACTGCAGCCGCCGTTATTTATCATACAGACATGTTTGGAGACTACAGATGAGAAAGAAACAGCAAAACAGAGAAATCAAGGCCAAGATATAATATGGGATTAGAGACAGGGCATTTAAACTTTATAACTTGTAGAATTTTGTAATCAAGAAGTCATCAAGTTCATAAATGTAATTGTATTTTGTTGTAAATTCTATTCATTGCCCAATGGCATTCGTTTTACTATTAAATAATTTTAAGGATGTAGTTCCACAAAAACAAGCATTTTAGTAGAAAAAAAATTGTCCATCAGAAAAATATAGACTAGAAGCATTTTGGACGAAGACATACATATGTTTAGAAATATAAATGTAAAATAAAACAATGAAACAATGATTTACAACTAATAGTGTAGTGGCTTTGTTTTGTAAGCAAAATAATCAAACTTTTATTCCATGAGCCCTGATAGAATTCTTACTAGACATATGCCTAAAAAGCTTGATATGTTTCTCATTTTTAGAGCCCCAAAGATACTTAAATATAATTCCTTTCACCCAGCATTCCAGAAAGTAAGGATCCTATAACTATTTTGTAAAGAAATCATTTCAAGAATGCATTCTCTACTGCTCTAACTACATTTACTGTCATTTCAACTCAATATTTCAACAAATTAATAATTCTCTGTACTATTATTGAGCTTCTAATCATATTCCTTAATAGACATACTTCAAATCAGCTGAATTCATCCTATACAGTTATGCTAAATAATGAAATCTGGTACTTTTTCTCAGAAATAAATTTACACTTAACCATGGAGGAAACAAAAATGGAATGTTACTAAAAGATGTTGATGAGCTTATGGAAATCATGGAAAGAATAATTACCATCGGGTTGTCTATAAGAATGATACACCTGGATATCTGTGATGGCATGCCATGAGTTAATCAGTGAGAGTCTGTCTGCTCCCGAGGTTTTATGGGCACGGCTGAGTGACTTGGTTTTCCCATCAGTCCAGTAGATGTAGTCTTCAAACAATGTTAGTGCAATCACCCCTGGAATATCTTGATTAGGGACTGTAATAGGAGATGGTAAGATTAATGTTCAGTCTTGGAAGACTGCTAGTTAAAATATTCAATACTACATGGGCTGACAGATACAACTGCTACAGAACTTCATGTGAATAATTGCTGTGACAACTGTCAGGCCAGCAAGGTTCTTTATTACCGGTTAAGAGAATGCAGGATCTGGTGCAGGAGTTTACTTTGCTCAGAGTTTGCCTGATTCGGCCACGGGGAAGACGTGAATGCAATCCTGCTCACGAGTAATGGCTGCTTCACCAGAAACAAATATCATCCAATATTTAAAATATATATATACATATATATATCCATCCAGTTGCTCCCAACTTAAGTCCTTACATCTACAGGTCATTGACTGCTTTCCCCCACTTCCAAATTGATTAAATCATATATCCAGGATGAAATGTTTATCTACCTGGAGATAGAATGACTATAAGACTACTATAAACTATTTTAGTCACTGAGATTTTATGAGTATTTTTACATGCAAGATGAGCTGGGATAGGGATGGAGGAAAATAAGTGTGACAGACAACAATGTATCAGACAGATTTAACAGTCATAAAACTGTTTAGTTGCAGGTTAAAATTATTTCATAATTATATTTTCATTATAGGACTAGGTTTAAATGTAAATAGTAGATTGAGCATCACAAATGTGAATTTTTCATTCAAGAGATTCCAGGGTCCTATCAGGCACATGAGATATGATAAATTTGTTTGGTGATTTAAGGTTAAGTAACTTTAAAATGTGGTAGAGTTTTCTTCAAAAAAAGTTTCAAAAGCTATCAATAAAGAAAATGGAAATTCCTTAATTTGCACGAACATTACAATGTTTCTCCATATTTATTTTCAAATCTACTTTTAGAAACTCTGAGAAACTGTTCATTAATGGAAAAAAGGTACTGGAAGTCCAGTAATAAGTACTTTTTTGTAAATTGGGTTTTCATGACTGAGAATTAATGTTTGGCATATTCCTCATCCAGGAGTAACTGAGACACTATCAAGATTTCAAATACAATTTGTTATTTTTATTCAGCTGGGTCAAATGTGATCAGAGAATTCACTATGACACAAAGAAAGTAGAAATAAAAGCAAATAGGTGACACTTTAAATCACTGATGACTATCACTGTAGGGTCTGGCCAGAAATCCATCTCAAAACAGGTATTATGCCTATGAAGGAAGTAAAACTCAAAAAAAAAAAATCCATATGTGTACACTTTTTTTTTTTTTTAAGATTTATTTATTTATTTGAGAGAGCGAGAATGAGAGAGAGTACATGAGAGGGGGGAGGGTCAGAGGGAGAAGCAGGCTCCTCGCCGAGCAGGGAGCCCGATGCGGGACTCGATCCAGGGACTCCAGGATCATGATCTGAGCCAAAGGCAGTTGCTTAACCAACTGAGCCACCCAGGCGCCCATATGTGTACACTTTTGATGCAAGTACTCAAACTGAATTATCTGTGTACTGCTTATAGACATGGAGCCTCTTGCTAGAATAAGTGGAACTGCATAGAAAGATGAAGAGGATACTTTACCAGAATGAATCATATCTGAGTTATTTACACAAACTATTCCCACTTTCCCTTTCTGGCTGTATAAATTCATTCCAGAAAGATAAAACAAATGTGGCAAAATTTTAACAACCAGGTGAATCTTGGTGATAGGTGATTGTAACAGTCTTTCAACATATACGTATGTTTGGAAATCTTCAAAATAAAACGAAAATTGGCAAAAAAAAGTTGAGAGGGACTCAATTCTTATTTCCTTAGATGTAAAGGAAATAATTAGATCATTAAATATGGACTTAAAAAGTTAATCATCATTTTAAATAATTTCAGTTCACCAGAGATTCAATTATTTATACACAAAAAGTGGAGTTATTGTATGAAATTGCCTATTAACATCTCTAACGTTGCATAGTCTTTTTCATTATTCAGTAAGTAACTTATAGCTGACATTTGTTAAGTACTCAGGTACCAGGAAGTTGGCAGTGATTTTCAATGAGTGGGGAAGGCAATTCTGGCCCCACAGCAAAGAATGGTGAGGCCCAAATATTAATAGTTCTGAGGTTATGAAACCCTGCAGTAGGAGATCTACTTTATACACCTTATTTTAATTAATATGCATCAGTTTATTGTATAGTAGTAGACAGATCTCACTTCACAGATGAGAAAGCTAAGATCTGGAAAATTTAAGTATCTTGACCAAAGAGGGCGATTAAAAACTAGTAAATGAAGGTACTGATATTTAAATCTAAATCAGATTCTGGTTGCTGAGTCCTTTGCCATTTTCTCTACTAGCACTGTTTTCAAGAAAGCCAGCCTTGCGGGGCACCCAGGTGGCTCAGCTGGTTAAGCATCTGCCTTCGGCTCAGGTCGTAATCCCAGGGTCATGGGATCGAGCCCCGCATCAGGCTTCCTGCTCCGCAGGAAGCCAGCTTCTCCCTCTCCCACTCACCCTGCTGTGTTCCTTCTCTCGTTCTGTGTCTCTCTGTCAAATAAATAAATAAAATCTTAAAAAAAGAAAAAGAAAAAGAAAGCCAGCCTCGTAGGCTAAAGTACTGTTATAGATTGAATTGTTTCCTTTCTCTGAATTCATATGTTGAAGCCCTAGTCCCCAGGATGACTGTATTTGGAAACAGGTAAGAGTGGGGTCCTAATCCAATATGACCAGTGTCCTTATAAGAAGAGAGAAGCAGAGACACCAGGGAAGTACACATACAGAGAAAAAGTCATGTGAAGACATAGTAAGAAGATGGCCATCTACAAGCCAAGGAAAGAGGCCTCAGGAGAAACCAAGTCTGTCACCACCCTGGTCTTGGACTTCCAGCCTCTAGAACTGTGAGAAAATAAACTTTTGTTTAAGCCACCCAGATTGTGGTACTTTGTATGGCAGCCTTAGCAAAGTAATACAAGTATATAAAGCAATAAGACCGATTTTGTAAGCTCCATGTGAAAGTGGGTGGGGCAGAGGGGGTAGGGAGAGGGACAAGTAGACTCACGCTGAGCCTGACTAGGGGCTCTATCCCAGGACCCTCATGACCTGGGCTGAAACCAAGTCAGATACTTAACCAACTGAGACACCCAGGCACCCTGAAAGTCAGTTTATTTAATTACTTGATTGAAATTACATTATATTTTCAGACATGGGGCAATTTAAGTACTGGACAAGTTTGCTATCTCTAAGTTTGTAATGATTAACCACCAGAAAATCTCTGTTATCAGATAATCAGTATAAATTTATGGAGATCAGAAAGGTGAACTCTTACTTCAGAAGAAAGATGGCACACAGCTGAAAGTACAGAAAATGTAGAAAAGGTCAAGGTGAAGAAAATTAGTCCATTTGTCCAAAGTGACCATCTGTTTGATTTAATCCCTTGTTTGATATTGGGGTAAAGAACAGGACTGTCACTCTTAGCTTTATAAGCCCACTCTCAGGACTGCTCAATTGGCAAACATGTTTATTTCCCAAACACATCAAATACAACCACCAGAGTATTTTTTTCTAGAGAAAGCAAAGTAAAAACACCAACTTATGTTAACAAGGGGATATCTAGTCCCACATATCTAACACTATAGTAGCTCCAACAATCTATTCTCTAAGAGATGGTAAAAAGTTCACTTCATACCACAAACAATGCCAATGAAAATCAAGCCAAACAAAAGAAAGCAAAACAAACACACAATCAAACAAAATCTTTTTATATCGTCTTTCTAGGAGTTCAGCTCACAACTCGGCAGTATACCTTATTTCTTCTTGAGGACTTAAACCTCTCCAACAAGTTATTTGACTATTTGCTTAAGCTTCTGTGAAAAAAAAAAAAAAAAGCCACATATTAACTGCTAAATGGTAAGTATAAATAAATGAGTGCCATGTTTGTTTTCCCATCACCAGATGAAGAATTCAGCCCACATGGAAGCTAAATGAGATGTTCTGAGCCAAATCATCATATATTTTGGTATAAGAAACTTCCCTGATTCAGAATGAGAAAAATAAAATTGCTTATTTTTGGCTGTCTCCTTATTTATTTTCTTATTTTTACTTTGTAAATATGTGCATTTATATGTATACATGCATTTATATATTACATATGTGTACATTTGTAATATATCTATTATACATATAGTTATATATGTATATTCATATATAATTCATAATAAGTACATAACAATAAATAAGTCATATAAACATTAATATGGAATGTGATGGCATGAGAAAAACGTTTAACAAATTCACTGAGATGTGGCTGTGTTTATGGAAAAAGCAGTCACTGTTTTCTCCAAATAATAATGGCTATCCTTTTTAAGAGAAAAAAATAATATGACCGATTATCATATATAAGACTGCACTTGCTTAATTAAAAGAAAATATGAAAAATAAACTTAAGGCACACTTCATTTACAGGTATTCAGTAGACATATAAAATAAGACAGAAAAAAAACAGAACTATTGCATGGGCTGTAACAGGTATTCATTATATATTTTAAAGCTGCTTTCTGCAGTTAAGTCTCTATTCTGGATAACAGCATTATTTATTTTACTATTTCCAGCATTTCACTCAAGTACTAGGCTCTTAATTTTTATCTTATAGCCTATATCTATCAGAATAAAGAACTTGGTATTTGGCAAAAAAATACATCAAAGAATACTCTTTGTGAAGTTTTCTTTTTTTAGTTAAGTCGGATGATATCTTATTAACATTCCTATTAATTACAACAAATAGAAAAGGTGGCAATCCAGAATATGCTTTTGGCTTAACCATTGCCTCACAGTTAGAGTTATTCTATTATAATACTCTTGATTATTGATTTTTTTTGATAGCACTCATCATGCTAAACAAGTATATTCCTGGATAATATCATTCTCATTTTGCATTTCAACTTATCTAGTTTAAATACTTAACAAAATGCCCCAATTACGCAATATCCATCTTTCGTAGAGTTAAAATGTGGTAATCGGTCCTACGGGTAGGATATACTATTGGGATAGTGGCAGATTCAGCATGACTTTGCCTGGTGGGTTAAAATAGAAATTTCACTACAGGTGCTCTCTCTCTCTCTCTCTCTCTTTTTTTCCTTATATCTCCTCCAAGATTTACTTTAAGAATTAAATGTGATTTTAAAATATTATTTTATATGCAGCAATCCCTACAATTCATTATTTTAAAATTAATATAAAAACTTCAGCAATATTTTCTAAAGTAAGACAAATTTCATAGAACACAACCACCAAATTCAGTAATTATTATTATAAGTAAATCAAAATTACAGAGTAACTTGAGCATTGCTATTTTTTTCTTTTTTTGAATATAAAGAATTTATGTATTGTTTGGAAGAAAATACCCAAATGGTTGTCACTGTATGACTGATTAGGTTTGGAAATTTAATCTAAAAATTTAAAGTAAACAAGGATATCAAATAAAACTTGAAATTTTGTCAACTTTTTCTTTTTAAATGTATTTTAAGACTCCCATTTCTTATTCTTGGTGCCATTATCCTAAGTAAAGTCTCACATTCCCTTACACCTGAAATATTGCAAAATTATTCTAACTTTTTCATTGTTTTTAATCTCTTCCAATCTCTTTTGTGTCAGTCAGGTTTCCTGTAGTAAACAGAAAATACATTTTTAAATGATAATTTAAAAGATTTTAATAAATGAATTATTTACAGAGGTGTGGGCATGGTCAATGGACTGATGATGGATTGTTTTTTCCTACATCTGTTATTAGAACTTGGTGACAGCTATAGCTAAGGGGAAGGAACCACACAACAAGAACAGTGATCATTCAGTGGAGGAGCTCAGCCACTGCCAAACCACTGTGGTTGGGCCTGAGGGAAAGGAAATAAATAAATATTCCAACATCTTCCTCCAACCACCATCCAATCTCCTGTCAACCCCATGGGTACAATTCAACCTGAAGTCAGAAGATGACAGAGCCTGAGTGATGCAGTCCACAGAAGACTGCATTCTAGCATTTAGATCATGGCAAAGAAGTAAAGGTAGGATGACCTAGAACTCCATTCAGTCAATATTTCCAATTTTTTAAACTCTCACCTATCTCTTCTCTAATCAAAAATCATCAATGACACCCATTCTGTAGGCAGGTGCAAACATTTGAGCTTGACGAAAACACTGTCTTCAAAAGAGAGGATCAAGATGCTCAGCAATCCTCTATTCTGAGAGACCCTGATACTAACCATTTTTCTTAACATCCTTCTAGAAAAATCATGTACAACAAGCTATGTAGAGAAGTTGGGGCATAAATCAGTGGAGCAGAGCATGAAAACAAAAAAAAAAAAATGGAAGAAATGAAACAAAGAAAAACAAATAGCATCGAAAAAATAAGGTGAGATTAAAGGAAGGCTGCAGAAAGAATATAGGCTGATAAACACATGATAAAATTAGATGATGGAAGAAAATGGTTTAACGTGCCAAAAAAAGTGGGAGATGCAAAGCAGTAGTCAGTAAGTGGGTGGATAATGATTTTTAGTTTATGAAGAACGACAGAGAAAAGTGGGTGGGAAATTGGCCCCAGTATACTAATTTCCGGACAATGACTGCTGAGACAGTAGCTGTAGCTACAAACACCCCATCAAAAAGAATGTGCTTTATATAACCTTAAGGCCAAGAACATTTATTCTTTGTCAGTAATTATGCATCCCCTTCAGTGTTATTGATTGTAGAGTCCTTTTTTTAATAAGTATTTCCTCAAAACCATCTATAAAAAGATATAAAATATTTCATTTAATATTTGCCTCCATGAACATTTTCCCTGCCTACTCTTTAATGCAAACCTGCTTAATGGTAATAGTATTATAAATAAAATTTCAGGCAAATGGATCCAAAGTCCATTGTTCAAAGTGAATAAAGGCATTAAGAAATGGCAAGAACACTAAGGATATCCAACATTTCCAAATACCATGATAGAATTTCAGATTTATTTTTTCCAGTATAAACATAATCTTTCAAAAAGTTCATCCATCAGTGAAACCTTAAATGGGATAAGAAATAAGTTTCTTCTATTCAGTATATGCCATAGTGAAGAGCAGATTTGAGCTGCTACTACCTGGGAATCTATTATATGAGACTGTCTTTTAAATACTGACACTGAGCAAATGTCCAAACAATAGTTATATGTCCCCCCTTAATGTATTAGTTTATACTGGGACACTTAAATGTATAACTTTTTGAAACAAATGTAATGTATGATGGCAAATATAGAAATTAATGCTATACTTAAAGTTCTTCTTTAAAGCCATTTGTAAGAGGCTAAAGGCATCCTTTGTCCATCCTTTTCTGTATTTTTTGCCTTTTTTTCTCCACCTTGTCACTTCAAATAATATGTACTCTCTATATAGATTAAGAATATGTGGTTTAATATAATTCAACCACTTCCTGGTCTCACCTACACATTTTTAAAGTTATTCATAGTAGAGGTCAAATATGGCCATTTCAATATTTAACATCTGAAAAGAGTATTTCTGTTAATGAATGTGAGAATTTATAAAACAGACAATGTGAATCGTCGTACATTTATTTTGAAAACTAGACTATGCCTATATGTATTAGCTCTTGACCAGGACACTGCTCTCCGGTCTCTAAACAAAGCAACAGAGTTTTTCTGCTGGTGATACAAACCTTCATAGACATTTGGCAATGTGTTTTCAGAGCCGATGACCAATACTAAATACAGGAGTTATGGTATTCCACACACACATGCATTAGGAATGTGTTTGAGAGTCCTAATGATAGGTGGAGCCTTAAAAAAAAAAAAAAAAAAGTACTTTGCCTTTGGGACAGATATCAACAGGGCCATTTACATGAATTTAGTATCTGGTCTTCCCACATTCCTACAATTATAAATATGGTTCTAGAATAAAAACAGAGAAGAGTGTAATATGTTTCAAGCATTTTAAAACATTCTAGGTAGTCCTAAGAATAACTAGGAGTCGGTGAGGGAATTGATAGAACAGTCTTCTGTCCCAGTTCCAATCTCAGCTAAATTCCTCTAAGAAATATTAGAAAATCCCTGATTAAATAGAAGCCCCATTCTTTGGATAAAAACATTGAACCATACTGTGGCAAAACAACATGCTTAAATTAGAGAGCAACCTGGACCAAAGCCAGATCTACTGATCCCCAGTACCCCTCTGCCTCCAATTTAAGATGGGTCAGATTGTTGAAAGTGGCTGAAAACTCATGCTAGGGTAATACTTAAAATTTCCCATTTAAAAAAGCATGTGGATCATATGTGGCATTTGCAAAATAATAATCTATTTAAGCATATACACAATTTAATGTAACATGTCCTATTAAAGGAACAAAACTGAAAGACATGATTGACACTGAAATTCTAAGACTTTTTAGAAATGGGAGTTAATTTCAATTTATTTTACTGTTTCAGGAACATTTCTATAGTAACTGAATTGTATTTTGCTCCCTCCCATTAACTTTTATTGTATTGTAAACAGCACATCAACACTGTTGGCATAAAATAGCCTGTGAAGTTCTACTGTTCGTAATGGACTGTGAATGATAGGGATTTTTTTCTTTTTTTCAAAAGTACTGAAATGAAATATCCTACCAAGAAAGAAACACTCTAGAATATTGTAAAGTCAGGGGGTGGTGTTTATTAGATTCCTTCCCTTTTTTGGTGAGTTTCAGTGTATATTTAAATATTCTAAAGACCCAAATGCAAGAGCTCCTGAGTTTCAAAATAGATGAGTGCAACATGCTCCCTTTGTCTTTTTCAATGTGTTTCCCCTTCAGAACAAAACCTGTCGTATATATATTTATGCTATTTCACCAGCAGCATGCTGAGATCTGGATTCCTTTTCCAACATTAATTAGATGATCACTGCATGGGTTATGATTTGGATTTTTAAATCCAAACAGAAAACTGCCCCCTCACGACACAAACTGGATTCCCAGAGCAGTAAACAAACAATTGAGGCAGACTACGGTATTGACACTTCAATGTGAGGACCTTCAGGTCTAGGAGTATAGAAACAAATGAAGAGCCATTGTCAATGTAATTGCATGAAATTTTAAACAATTTGTCCACAAACTAAAAGACAGTTCAGTGATAAACTGTAGTTTGGAATCATACCCAATGATTACTCTTCAGAGAAATTAGCAGTTATGAGTATATATTTTTCCAGCATGCTGGATAAAATATGTACATGACCAACTGATTTAACACAAGGTTAAATCATTCAGGGAAAAAGGAGAGTATTCTGAAAAAAAAATACTAGAAAAACCTGTTTATTCTAGATAAATTATCAGGTATTCTGAAATGCTTTTTAGGGAAAGATACAATGGAGGTTGTTTAATCATATCCTTAGAATTCCTCTTATGCTGACCCTTTTGTTAAAATTAATGTACCTCTCATCAAAACAGAGCTTTTCAAGAAGAATCTCTAAGTCATGCTTAGTTTGGTACTTTTTAAACTCCTTTTAAAAATGTACAAATATATGTGGAACTATTAAGTCATCAAAATAATGTTATTTTTTCCCAGCTAAGTGGATGATAATACAAAACATTCACTTAGTATTTGCAACTGAATCACCAATATTTCTGTTATTTTAAGCTTACGGATGCATCTCTCCTATTTTCTTTTCTTTTTTTCTTACCAAATAACTTTTGAATGTAATAATTTATCTCCATCCCCACAGCTCTAATCACTTCAAATATTTTCTCCTAAAATATTTTAACAGTCTCTAAAGTAGTTACTCTTCTAGGGTCTTTCATTTTCCATGCTGTTGTCAAGTCTAATGATAGCACTCTGTCAACTAAACACCATCAGTGGCTCCCTATGACCTAAAGGATAAATTCAAAATTACTTAGCATATAAGACCTGTCACAATCTGGCCGATATTTGCCCTTTTTCATCTAGTGACATTATCTCCCTCTTATACAACTTCCAATCATAGCCAAATTGTGTAAACTCCATGCTGTTTCGAGACTCTATTACATCTTTGCACATGCTGTTCCCTCTGTGTGAAGAATCCTCTATACATTTCCCCATATGGAGAACTTGTACTAAATCTCTCAGATTTCTCAAAGATTCCCTTACTTCAGCAAGTATATTCCTCTAACCCCTATCTAATTTACGTTTTTACTTGTATATCAGTTTGTTGTTTTGGTTTTTTTTTTACCATTAACTTCTAAGTCCTTTAAAAACACAACCTTGGTCATCTTTGTAACTTGAGAGCCTAGCATAAGGCAAGGCATTGAAAGAGACATCGGTAAGTGTTTGTTGAATGAATACATGAATGAATGAATGGGCAGATCTAAAGGGAAGAAATCAGAGAAACTTAAAAAAAATGAACTAATGAAAATTTGATTTAAAATAAACTGTTTGACTCAGTCATCCAGTAGCATGTATCATATTCTATGGCATCATTATAGTAAATCATATTATTATAAAATTATTATAGTAAAAACCAGAAGAATGATATACACAGGCATTCGGAAGAGGTTCACATGGCTAAGATTGCATGTAGATGCTCCAAAACTGGCAAATCGACTGTTTATTTGTTTATTTAATTTTGCAATGTGGTGTTTAGACTAGGTAGGAAGATGGTTTGGGGTAGAGGAGGTAGCAGAGAAAGATGGATGGAAATTCTTAAGCAAACTCTAAGTCACATGCACCTTGGAGGCAATCTGACCTCTTGTTTAGGGCATAGAATTCTGAATTTTTAGAAGTTCTTAGGCTGGATCAGTAACAATAAATTAATGCTTCATTTATGAAGTTACTGCATGGTTAAATCCCAGTATGTTTGGAAGGGAAAAAAAAAAAACTGTCAGGGTTTATTTTTCCCCATTATTAAGGTTTGGCTTATCAAAAAGAGCCATAATTCTGAAACTTCTCAGATACCTTTCATGTTCTCCAATTACTTTGTCATGAATGGCATAGCCCACTCTTTTGTTAAGTTTTGGTTTTACTTTCAACCAGCAGAATAAAAAAGAACAATAACACCAGTCTGGTTAACAGAAAAAAAGAAATCAGTGACCAAACTAATGCAAAACTTATCATTAATGTCAAAGTCTCATTTTCCACCTCCACATATGTAATTAAGAGACGACAGCATTCTCTATGTCTTTATGGGGAAAGTATGAGAAGTAGAAAATGGTACTCCTCTTCACAAACAAGGCAAATCTCCCTGCTCAGCAGGGAGCCTGCTTCTCCCTCTGCCTCTGCTGCCCCTGCTTGTGCTCGCTCTCTCTCTGGCAAATAAATAAAATCTTAAACAACAACAACAACAACAACAACAAACCCATGGCAAATGAATGGCTCTCTTCTCATTGGCTGTGGAACTGACATAATTTAGGCTGCCTACAATTAGTAGCTCATTAGTAACTACTAGGTAATTGTTGGCTTGCATTCAGATATTGGCAGATGCCTGATAAGACACTTAATGAATTTTTCATTAGTCTTTCTGAGAAAGCCTTCAGGAGAAAAAATACTTCTGATGGCAGCAGCTCTTTTGGTTTCTTTTGCTTCCCCCTTGAGCCTCCGAGTATTTTCAAAATCAAATTTTAAAATATTAATGACATCATACCTAGGTTATCTTCCAGCCAAATATTTTACTCTAATAAATTTAGTGCTATTTCTCCCTGCTCTGTATGTCCCTCTCCCCAAAGTCACCACCAGTACTGGTGCAAGACACTTCATTTATACAAATTTATTTTTGTATTAAGTTTTCAAAGCATTAGTCACAGTTATCTGACATAATTTCTAAATAATGAATAGGGAATGGAAACAATAGTTTCTAATAGACAACATTTTTAACTACAATTTGTGTTCAAACACAAAGTCTCGAGTGAAAATAGGCAAATATTTGATGCTGCAAATATATTTTTAATATTCATTTATCTAACCAAAAATGGTTTAAATTCTATTGTACAGTGAAAGTTTTTGGCGGAAAGTAATGTATTCACAACAACCTAGCACTTTATATAGATGCTAAAAATAGATGGGTTCATAGTTACATGGGGAAAATACTGACTGCCACAATAAAACTTTCAATTATATCATCTAAGAATGTTGCTGAACATTTCATTATTGATTCTTCGGAGAAGATATAATTGCTGAATGCTAAGTGTGATTTTGATTTGTCAACATTACTTTTCCTTTAATTAAAATCCTAAAGTCATCTTTAAATAATTCTTCACTCAAATTGCATCCTGATGAGTTTCTTTATCTCTATAATTGGATTGCCAACACCTAAATAAGTGACTCCTCCAACTGCATGTTCTTGCCCTGAAATGAGCACCTCTAAAAGCTTTCTGCCAGCAATTTTAGTTAGAATGATCTATTTGTTTAAATATCAGCTGAGGGGGACTTAGGCAAAATCATTACGTGGTGTGACTTCAGTGACTTTGATCTCCTTCATTTTTATTTATCTATTTATTTTTTAAGGCAATGGCTTCATCCTTCTCAGGACTCCACACTGGCACACTTTTGCATGGCCTTACCTCACAGTGAGATTATTGATAATCCTCTCTTATCCTCTCCCCCGTTTTCCTCCTGCCAGGGTTTTGTTCTAAGCTTACTGCCAGGGAAGAAAGCAGCCTGAGAAGCTGAACCAGGCTACTGTGTGGGCTTTCTTTGGGACCTCTCTGTGAAACTTGTGCTATTTTACTATTTGAAGATAAAAACACCTATTAACAAAGGTGACATTAGGTCAATAAGGATCAATATAAAAAAAAATCATTTATCTTCATTCTAGGAAAAATCTTATCTTTACACATCTGAAATATTTTGAGTGTTCACTGGAATCATTTGTGGTTTCCTTTATATCCCTGTCATCTCCAGCTGCACCCCATTCTCCTTCGGCATGTCCTTCTCCATTGCTTTTTTGAAATCCCTCATCCTCAGCTCTTCTCCTCTCAGACTTCTCCCTCCTCCCTAATTGTAGTGTCACTTCCCTCATATCCAATTGCTTCATTCATTTGTTTTATATTTAGAGTTTTTTAATCTACTCAGAGTTATAAAAAATAGAAAATTAAAGTATCTGTAGAATTTTACATTTGTTGATATTCAAATAATCTCCTGAATGTTACCGTAATTTGAAAGCTGTTTTCCATGTTTACTTTGGTGGCCACTGTTGATTAGATAACAATAAATTTAATCATGTGTGCAGTATAATTGATAATTTTTGAATACTATTACGTCACTGTCTTTAAAGAACTGTACTTTTACTTAGCATTTTTTTATTTTTTATTTTTTTAAAGATTTTATTTATTTATTTGACAGAGAAAGACACAGCAAGAGAGGGAACACAAGCAGGGGGAGTGGGAGAGGGAGAAGCAGGCTTCCTGCTGAGCATGGAGCCCGATGTGGGGCTCGATTCCAGGACCCTGGGATCATGACCTGAGCCGAAGGCAGACGCTTAACGGCTAAGCCACCCAGGCACTCCACTTAGTATTTGTTTTTTAAATAAGCCCTACCAGTGCAATAATAACCTTATGTTTATAAGCATGTAACCTTCTGTTTCAATTCAGTTAGGATGTAACTAAGAAAAACATTGTTCAATTACCATAAAAACTATTTAGAAACATACAATTAGAGAAAATAATGTGAAAATGATTTTTATACATGATTACAGAAGTTCTGAATAAATATGCCTAATTCTTATTTACCAATATTGTTATAAAGGAGTATAATAGTGTAATCTTAAATTATAAAATGTATTTGAGAGAAATTATATATGACGAATACATATAAGGGTGTACATAATTTCTTTTTTTAAGCATGTGCATATTTTCTAAATGAATAATTTATGCACTGTTAAAATACTGAGTCATTGGTGCTGCTGGACCAACCTTTGTGTCTATGAGATCCATCCATGTTGCTAAATTCAATGTGATTTTCATCAGCCCAGTAGAGTCTATGGTTGACATAATCTATTGTTAGTGCCATGGGTCTAGAAATCTTGGTTTCTATGACAACACTCTGATTGGTTCCATCCATTCCAACACGTCCAATGTGAGGATACTCACAGCAGTCAATCCAATACAAATACCTAGGAAAGAAAATCAATAGCCATTTGTTTACACTCAGGGAGTGAAACATCACACAATATTTCACTTATTTACTCAGCTATTCCCCAAATTAATTCATTGTATCTCTCTGAATTATAACTTCTAAGAAGCATATTTTAAATGCAAGCTTTTCTTATGATTTTTATTAAACATACAGCACACTTTGAAATATCCATATAATTTTAAATATGTTTCCTTTAGCACACAAACCCATATATAGAACATATATTATTTCTACAAGCATTCACAAATTACAGATCCCTAAAACTAACAGAGGCAAACCTTCAAGCTGCATCTGTAATGTTGGAGGAATAAAACTATCGACATATATATATTTTTTCTTTTGGGTTCATTACCAATGAAAATTTCAAAATGGGGGCGCCTGGGTGGCTCAGTTGGTTAAGCAACTGCCTTTGGCTCAGGTCATGATCCTGGAGTCCCGGGATCGAGTCCCGCATCGGACTCCCTGCTCGGCGGGGAGTCTGCTTCTCCCTCTGATCCTCCCCCTCTCATGCTCTCTGTCTCCCATTCTCTCTTTCAGATAAATAAAAAATCTTTAAAAAAAAAAAAAAAAGAAAATTTCAAAATGATTCATGGAGGAGTACATTATATTTGCCTGAATCTGCATTGTTCAACGTGGTAGCCTTTAGCCAACTGTGACTCTTAACATTTAAATTAATTAAAATCATATAAAATTAAGTGAACTGGATTGTTCCTCAGTCATACTAGCCACATTTCAAGTACCCAATAACCATATGTCACTTGGCTACCATATCCAACAGCATAGATACAGAGTACTTCCATCACCACAGAAAGTTCTATTGGACGGTACTGATTTCAATTATGTTATTAGAAGTTCTAGAGTAAGGTATTTCAGACAGTAGTTAAAAAAAAACAATAAAAGGAAGAAAGTTATATTGGTACTAAAACTAACTGAGTTAAACATAAATATTGCGCCCTGGTAAAATATAAATAATGTATAAGTGACAGAAATTACTGAGATATTTCTATTTAATTAAACCATTTATTTTTTTCTCATAGTAGAAAAAGTCACTTTATCTTGTTGAATATGTTTATTTCTCTATATAATTCAAGATTTGAATTAGAGGATCGTTAATGTCCTTTTCACAGTCCAACACTAAAACTGAAACTTATGAACCCAATTTGTTTCCCCAGATCCATTCTTTTCTTTTTAGTAAGTATAAAATCACTGGCAATTAGTTCTTCATAGTTGGAAGATGTGTAATTAAAATAATATGGTATGAAGATTATTCTATATGGTTTATAACTGGCACATTTGGTTTAAAATCAAAATGTTCCTTAAAGAAAAATTTTCCTCATACATTCTGACAGTGATAATTATGTTTAGACATTTTAATCACACACTATAAGAGAAATAAAAGATTTGAGGAAAACCATTTATCAAATACTGGGCTAACATAAATAATCATTGTAAGAAATATGTGCATTTTTGTGTTGACAATCATTTTTTGGGGTTCTGCAACAAAGGCAGGGGATAGCAGATTATAAAGATTTTTTTTTCAAAGATTTTATTTATTTATTTGAGAGAGACAATGAGATAGAGAGAGCATGAGAGGGGATAGGGTCCGAGGGAGAAGCAGACTCCCTGCCGAGCAGGAAGCCCGATGCGGGACTCGATCCCAGGACTCCAGGATCATGACCTGAGCCGAAGGCAGTCGCTTAACCAACTGAGCCACCCAGGCGCCCCTCTAAAGATATTTTTAAAAGTTCTTTACTAGCCAAAATATCATTGAGTCCTAATTAAGCATGGCACTTAAAGTAAGAAATATGTATCTGATAAGGTTTAAACAAAAGGTAGACTATTGCAAGCAGAGATTCAAAGAGAGCTCTGAGAGTGAGAATTTAAAAACAAATTTGAGTCTGGAAATACAACAGTCAAGTTTGCATAGAGCAATATTGGACTTGCTATCCAGTGCTTATGTATATCTATGGTAGTTCTGAGCAAATTTAAAAATTTCACATCAGCATATAATAATAGATACCAAGCCTTTTAGAAATTGATTAAATGTACTGTTTCTTTAAATCCTGAATTATTTTAAGTTATTTAAATCTTGAATTATTATATTTTTATTTTGAAAGCAAACATATGTCAACAAAATACATCTAGAAAAACACAATCTATTCCTTTCTAGTAAATTTATGGGGGTGCATCTTGCTGTCTATACTAGAGATAATGGCAGTATAGATAAAAAGGAAGAAAATGAATCAGAAAGAAGTAAGAATGCAAAGATAGTTTATCTCACTGAAATCAGAACATTCCTCCTTGGCTTACTGTCTCTGAATCTTGGGAACACTAACATAGCAATGTTTTCCCCTAATAGCTGATATCATATATATGCTAGCTTCTCTCACACGGGTCAGATATGACCAAATATATTTGGGCTTCTATACAACCACAACGTTTTTGACAAGTGAATATAAACAAATAAAAATTTAAAGTAGTATTTCAATAACATTCTGTACCATTACAAAGTATATGTCCAATTTGGCTTAGTTAGAGGTAGTATTCATATTTCTATACATGCACTTGCACTTGCAATTCAAACATCCCAAAAGTAAAAAAAAAAAGTTTTCTCCATCAAATGTTATCAATAAAATATTGCAAATTATTGGATGTGAATAATAATGTTTCTGGAGTCATTAAGTAAATTATGAATTCCAAATGGTCTGACATCCATATAACAGTAATTTAAAATTTTTATCTATAATCTGAACTTTTTTTTTTGGCTGGTCCTATCACCATCTTGAGCCAAGATATCAAGAACAGGAAGAGCATATTTCATGGAGTCTGACATCTGTTACATCATTCCAGAAAGCTCACTAAGAGTTTTGAAATCCTGTCCCTGCCATACAAGCTCTCCTTAAAAAAAGGCACAAATATACTTCTCCCAATTACTCCCCACCATTAAAAAATGTGTCACTTCAGCTCTAGTTGCAGTATTTACAGTTCCACATTTTCACTTCTGCACTTCCATGAATCACTGGAAGAGATCATTCCTCTTCAATTACATAGATCTTTTCATATAGACATAATTCACTTTGCCTCTCCATTCTCCACAAATTCTTCCCTGACCACATTTTTCCAGAGAGGTTTCAAGATTAAACATATTTGAGAAATGCTTTCTTTAACAAAATAAGCATCATCTTTTTTTTTATTATTATTGTAAAAGCCTTTAATATGCTTTAATATGACACGGTGTTTCTCTCAGAGGGAGGTATGCTGTCCTTTTATCACATAATCTTGGGTGATAGCATTTATTTTCCTAGGATAGTTCCTAGGAAACACACTTTGGGAAACTGTGCTTTAGCTCTTTCTGGTCTACAGAATTACTTTTCTTTATTGCATGTGTAACTGAACAACACATATGTTGTGAACAGAGGAACCCAAAAGCACTAATGATGTAGATTCTCAGGCCTCATAATCAAAGAACCTACCTTGATTCACTCAGCTGGTATAACAACTCTAATAAGCCCCAGAGCCATTCTTAAGTAGATTGAGAACCATATTTTGAAACAATAATTTTTTGAGGCCATATACCAGATACTACTTAGAACAGGGAACACAGAGGTAAACAGATATGATTTTTTCCTTTAAAGATCTCTCAGTGAATGCAATAGAGGTGGATGTAAAACAAATGAAAAAAAAAAGTATTATGATAAAACTACTTTACTACGGAGGCACAAAAGAAGAAATGATAATTTTACTAGATGGAAGAAAGCGTGAAAGAAATATTGTGCTCACTAATAGTTCTTTCAACATAAATCTTATCTTCATAGCTACCTTATAAAGGTAAGAATAATCCTTATCTCCTTCAGATTTTACAACAGAATATAATTTAATTGAAGATTTTAATGTGTAACAGGTCATAAAGATCATGTGGCCTAAGACCTTCATTTTACTGATAAACTGAGACCATATAAGATTATGTGTGTTGTCATAATCTATTATGATAGTGATACAGTTGGAACAAGGGCTCAGGTCTCTAGATTTATAGACTACCTTTTTCTTTAAGCCGCACTATGTAGAGCCTTAAGGAAATGAGCTCTAGAAACAGATTAATCAGGTTCAAATTTCGGGTCCACCTATAACTAGCTGTGTGAATCTGGCCAGTTAGCTTCTTTGAGCCTGTGTTTACTCACATGTTGAAAGAATAATAATAGTTCCTCCTCATAAGATCACCATGAGGATTAAATGATAGAATATAGGGAACAAATTTAGAACGTTGATAAACATGGAGTAAGAGTTTAGCAAATATCAGCTATTACTTTTTATCTGTACTAGATGTAATACACATTTCATATATATGTGTACACTCCCTCTCTCTATATATTGGTTTAATAATATCCACTTAATAGGTGACCTGTTACATCTGGATTGTGTGTATAGTATTATATAATTTGTCTGGATTTTTTTTTCAGATTTTATTTATTTATTTGACAGAGAGAGAGAGAGTGAGCACAAGCAGGGGGAGTGGCAGAGGGAGAAGTAGGCCTCCCGCTGAGAAGGGAGCCTGATGCGGGGCTTGATCCCAGGACCCCAGGATCATGACCTGAGCCGAAGGCAGACGCTTAACCAACTGAGCCACCCAGGCATCCCTAATTTGTCTGGATTTTGTGTTTTATTACATGATTTGTCTATTTAAGTACTCATCAACCAAAAGAATATTATGAAAATATTCTATTGCTTTGAAGAAAAGTATAGTTTAACTCTTTTCAGGTATGAATGAATTTTCATAGACACCAGATTTCTCTCTCCTTATGGGTACCCACATTTTGATGGCTAAATTTAATTTCCTTTTCCATATTTAAGCCCCATTACCATACATTTTTTCCAAATTTTTCAATAAGTCTGTACCAGACATCCTGGTAATTTTAACATCTGAAATTCAACTTCTTAAAAACTACCTAAGTACAAAATTTGCTGTAAATAATTAAAGCTGAAAAATGAAAACTTCAGTGAAAATGTCAAAAGCAGAGTTCTAAATTTCATCCATATAATATGTAATGTTTACCTAAGATCACATCTGAAAAACTTCAGCTCCGAATAATATCTATTCTGTAAGTTATAACAAAGTGTGAACATAGAAAACAATATTTACTGTAACCATAACAATAGGCTTCTGTGGTTCCTGAGAATGTCTTTTATAGTTTAGTATAATATACTATATTTCTTTAAAAAAATTAAAATAGAAATCTGCTCTCAGTTTTTACTATTTTTTTTTCTGAATTCAGGAAATATACTCAGCGACATTTCTCCCAACGGCAATTATTTCTGATTTTGAATTATAAATAAATTTTTCATATTCATTTCCTATATGTTTTTGACTAAGTATGGGAATATAGGTTTAAAAATTGATAGAAAAAGGATTTTTTACATGACTGTTTATTTTAATAAAATATTTCTATTTTCCCACAGAAATCAGAAACTGAGTTTTCATTCCTGGTATGCCTTTCATTCCCTCACAACAAAAGTTCCCTTATGACTTTTCTCCTTGAAACATGCAGGTTATTTACATACTGATGTATTGGTTTGGGCGATGATGCAGGTACAATGTCCCTGTAACTATAACCCCATTTGCTGTGTACATCCAGTTGCCCATTTATTATTTCCTTTTGCAGTGAAGTTAACAATCCCTGTGTTCGGCACAACCAGTGATCAAGACACGGCCTTTTTGCTAAAGAACTTACTTTCTAGATGGAGAGAAAGACATTTACACCAATAATAGTCATATGTACACCTGAAACTAATCTAATGTTTTATGTCACCTCGAAAAATAAAAATTTAAAAAAATTAAAAAGTCATGTAATGATGTGTGTTCAATATATGGGGACTTCTTAGGCACAGCTGGGGAATGTTTCACAGAAGAAGTGATATCTTCTGCTGTTGTTGGAAAAATGGGAAGTTGTTGCAACTAGAGGAAAATCAGAAGGGCATTCTAGGAAGAAAGAATGACATAAGGAAAATACAGAAATATAAAATTTGTCTCTTTCAAATTTATTTGCATTATCATTATCCATATTGGCAATAATGGATACAGATACTGAGCTTTATATGAGTCCTTCAATATACTTTCATTAAAATATATTTATAATTCAAAATCGCACCTAGTATTATTTTCTTGCGGTATTGTTAACATACTATTAGAAAAGGAATCCAAACAAAAATATTCTTAATAATAAGCCATGCTTGTAATGATTTTGTTTCCAAAAAAACTCATATCTACATTTAAAATTTTGTAAAAAGGCTATTAAAATGGAAGAAACTATAGTTTTATCTTTATGTTTGTTTTCTTATTCCTGTTTGTATAGCTCTTGAAAAACATGCTCATGATCCGAGATCATTTTGTTACTGAAAATTCTAATGTGATATAATAGGAAAAGTATGACCAAAGCTTGAAAATTGGGTTAAATCCCCAACTTAATATCTTACTACATAAATGATCCTGAGAAAATTACTTGGCCATTTTGAGGCTGAATGTTCTTTCTGTACTTTAAGGATAATAGTGAAAAAAATAGTATCTTTGTCACAGACTCGGAAAACAGTACAAGCAACTAAAGTGATAAAATTCAGACACAGTTTTCAAATACATGGAATTCTAGAGAAGCGGTTAGTTATCTTCATTATCATTATTATAACATGGGAACTCCAATCCCAATAGGTTTACAAACTGATCATCTCCCTTTCTTATCTCTGCCCCTTTCCTGTATTCCTCATATTCTAGGGAAACATTCCTCTATTTACCTGTTTGCCTGAGCCAGAAGTCTTAATAAGGTTTGGTTTGCTGTTGTTATTGTTGTGGTGTGTTGCATTTTTATCCCTACGTTATTTTTTGTTCTGCAAAGAAGTCTGGCATCAAAGATTCACAAATGTGTATACTTAAATTGTTCCAATCATGAGTTCTTTCAATTCCTTGAATATGCCGTGCTCTTCTACACATCTTTGCTTTCCCACAGAGCTTGTTCCTTTTGCCTGAAATACCTCCTGCTCTGAAGAGCACTGCATCACCTGGCTAATTCTTACTCTACCAGTCTTGTCCAGGAAGCTGACTCTGATTCTAGTTGAGATAGAAACATTTTCTATTTTCCTTTTTATTTCTTTTTTTTCTTTTTTTGACTTTTTTTATTATGTTAATCACCATACATTACATCATTAGTTTTTAATGTAGTGTTCCATGATTCATTGTGTATAACACCCAGTGCTCCATACAGAACGTGCCCTCCTTAATACCCATCACCAGGCTAACCCATCCCCCCACCCCCCTCCCCTCTAGAACCCAGTTTGTTTTTCAGAGTCCATAGTCTCTCATGGTCATCTTCCCATCCAACACCCCCCCTTCATTCTTCCCCTCCTGCTATCTTCTACTTCTTCCTTTTTTTTTTTTTTTTAGCATATATGTATTATTTGTTTCAGAGGTACAGGTCTGTGATTCAATAGTCTTACACAATTCACAGTGCTCACCGTAGCACATACCCTCCCCATGTCTATCACCCAGCCACCCCATTCCTCCCACCCCCACCACTCCAACAACCTTCAGTTTGTTTCCTAAGATTAAGAATTCCTCATATCAGTGAGGTCATATGATACGTGTCTTCCTCTGATTGACTTCTACTTTAATAAGTTATTGCATTGTATTGTAATTATTTACTCATCTGCCTACCCACTGAACTGTGAAATACCTAGAGATTGGACTGTGCCTTTTATTTTTATGCTCCTACCTAGAACAGTGACTGATAGACACTAAACGCTAAAGAAATACGAGCTGAATAAATGAATAATTTTCTATTAACCAGTCATAGCACACATTTACTTTATTGTCTCTCATAATGGTCTTTTGTTATGTGATTACTTGAAATAACATATTAATCATCCAAAAAAAGATAAAATTATGCTCAGTCTGGCTTTAACATTATATTTTCTATTCTACTTTAAAATGCATAGATATATACATATATATATTCTGCATAAACGGCAATTTTTATAAACATTGATGCAAATAATATTAACTGCCCAAAACTTATGATAAATTAGAACAGTATTTCCCAAACTAAACCAGATAACAGAATGATTAGGATAATTGAATCTCAGCTGAATTTAAATGTAACAGACAGGAAGATGATCAGTCTACTTGTATCTTCTTTACCATTCTTAGTAACCACCATATGAAATTGATACTGTGACAACTGGGATACTATTATTAAAAGACAGAAAGGACCTCTAAGCTACCTCCTAAAAGTTTAGCTGCTTCATTATATTAGTCCAGTGATCTTTATCCTCCTTTAAACAAACCCTTGCCTTATCCCTCACTAAATATCAGGACAGAAATCACACTCCTTAAGGAAATGGGGGGTCAGTCATATTGGCAAATTCAAAACTTAAGTAAACTGCAATGTTAATCTGATGTGGAAGGATTCAAGGACATTTTTATCACATAATCTTATAATTTAAGATGATTTTTTAAAGCAGGATTAAACAATATTATAAACAGTCATGGAATTTTCACCCTGAAGCTCATCTCATAAAAACTAAAATCCAGGTTGCCCTATTGTCTCACTCTGGGGAACAAAAAAAAACATGTACAAAAAGGTGTCATTAAATTTTATCTGCTAAAATAGGTGGCTTTAATTGTTACATAAAAAGATCCAATTTTTATCTGTTTTTTTGGGTTATAATATGGCAGATCTATATCATAAAATATTATTCAAAATTAAAATCAAGGGAGTCTTTCATAACATTTACAATAATTTAGTACTTCACTATTTTAACTGACACTTTTGATGGATGGGTTTATATTAATGATAACTTAAGGCTGCTTTCAGTTTACAGGGTAATAATAACTATAACCCAGGAGAAATAAAACTTAAAGTTAGACTCAGCTGTGTTCACTAGGCAAGGACACAGTTTTTGTTTTATAACTAGTAAATTTCACAAGACTATTATGATCTATAGGTAACGTTTGTCTGTTTAGTACAAAGCATCCTGAAGAGTATAAAATGAGAAGCTAAGCCAGCCATATTGGGTTTCAAAGAAAAGGACAATGGTTTGAACACACTAAAATAAGTATCTTCTGATAAAATACTGAAGGAATTAAAATATTCACATTCTTATGAATGCATGATGATAATAGTCAAACTTAGTACATCTGGCCGTTATTTCCTGAAACATATTAAAAACAAACTCTCTGGTAACTCTGTTTCAATTAAAATGGAATTGACACTCTTTTGAATCTTTTGTTACTATGGGAAAGAAAATACTTTAAAAGGTAACAAAATGGTTACATAATTATATGAACATATAAAAGTTAAAAGTTGCACATTACCTTGGAAACAGAAAAGTATTTATAGTACAAGTCTTCTCCTATTAGATACTGCTTTTACCCGAAGTAATGTTTAAAATTAAGCTATAAAATATACAGTGATATGATCACATTGCCAATTATAAACATAAGGGACCAAAAAAACAGATACAACATATTAGCAAGAAGCAAAGTCTAACTGTTGTATATGATAAGATAAAAGCAGTGATTTCATGAAATATATTTAGTGAAATTAATTTATACAGCAGAAAATTTAGAGCACTGCTGTTATTATAATACTTGTTACTGTGAATGTGTCTTATTTTAAAAAATCAAATTTTCTCTAAATTTGTTATTTTAACAAGCATGTTGAGTAGGTTGAACTTCTACAGAGATCATTTTGGAGTATGCAATCATGCTAAATTATACTGAAAAAAAAAAGAAAGAAAGGCATGCCTCTCTACCAAAACAACATAATTAAAAGTTAATGGTAACGGTCATAATCTATAGAACTTTAGCAGCCATATATCTGACTTTGACACCTAAGCACTGACACCTTATTGTGTGTTCTTCCCTCATCTGGAATTTCCAGGCTGCTGTCCTTAATCCTTACCATGACTTGTTCTCCTTTCTTACAACGAAATGCAACAAAACACAGCTCCAATATGAATCTTTCTCAATATTTCCACTTTGCTATCCCTTTGGAATGCATGGATAATGCACCTTGTTATTTATTATCCATGGATACTACTTATGTCTCTTGCCCTAAAGTGATAGGGGGATTACATCATCCGTATTTGTGACCCACCACAATCGCTACCTTTCCTCCAAGATTTAAAGGCATTAAAATTAGAGAAATCTGTACATTTTATTTATTTCCTCTACATTTATAGATTAGTTAGAAAAACAGTTGCACTTAAAACTTTCAAAAATACTTGCTGCAAAATCTCTTTTTTTTTTAAAGATTTTATTTATTTATTTGAGACAGAGAGAATGAGAGAGAGAGAGAGCACATGAGAGGGGGGAGGGTCAGAGGGAGAAGCAGGCTCCCCGCCGAGCAGGGAGCCCAATGTGGGACTCGATCCCGGGACTCCAGGATCATGACCTGAGCCGAAGGCAGTCGCTTAACCAACTGAGCCACCCAGGCGCCCACAAAATCTCATCATTTTAAACGTTTTTCTTTTTCACCGTGATAGTCACATTTCTATTTTTGACTTCCCAATAAGAATGTCTACACATTACACTTTATATTGGTTTTCATGTTAAAACCTACAGAATGGGAATTACCACACTGAATATAATCCACAGTTTCAATCTCTAATTTAAGATTTTCAATGTTTGTTACAAACCCAGCTCGAGGATCCAAAGACAGGTCCCGGGGGAACTTCAGCCTTTTGCTAACAAGTATAGTAGGGTATAAGCCACTGAGTTTGGATACTTCAATGATCCTTTTTTCTGTGTCAGACCAATAGAGGTTTTTTCCAATCCAATCGACAGCAAGTGCATTGGGGACAGCTGTGTTATGCACTACCTAACAAAATAAGAATTTAAAAAGTTAACAGTATAAATACCTAGTTTAAGAACTCAGCAATTGCTTCTTGATTTTTTACAGAGATTATAGAATTCTACTTAAACATTAGAAATGGAATCTAGATAAGCATAAAACATAGAACAAATCTATCCTAATAAAATTACTTGTTTGTGATGTGAGAAATTACCACATCTGTAATCAGGTCCCTAAAAATGACATATGGGCTTAAGAAGTAAACACCAAAACAAAAAGCTGTTGGGCAGCTACAAAGTTGTTGATGGCATTTTTGTTATAGCTTACCTGTCTTCTAAAAATTGGGGGCAGAAATTCTATCACACACAAAAACACACAGAATTATTGATATTATTTATCTTTAACAGGTTTTGGGGGAGATAGCATTCTCCACTCTCCCAGCTGCTCTTGCCCTATTTAAATTATCTACTACAACAAGAGAAAAAAATACAAGTGAGAACATACATTATTTTATCTAACCAAAGGAAGTGAAATTCACACAACTCCTGCACTTGATTCTAACCCATGTCAATATCAGCTATAATAAGGATATAAACACTTTATGTACAAATATGAAGCATATAAAATAACCAAAGATTCTATATGACTGCTATTTCTGAGTTCTCAGTGCTTTGAGGATTATGTGAAAGGAGAAACTGAAACTTGGGGCTGTATAGAACCCAATAGTTAGAGACAAGAAAACAATAATGAGAGTTTATAGTTATCCTTTCCCTAATGTTATCAATAGTAAAGATACCATATATATATGACTATATGAGCATTTTCAGCAACTAATAGTATCAATCTACTGTATTGAATTGCAAGATACATTTTTTTCTTTCTCCTAACTTCCACTTTTAAAAAGTTGGCATGGCTGACAATTTATGTGAAAATCAGTGAATTAGTGATCTCAATAGAAATATGATTCATTTTGTCACCCTATGTTATGACATGATTTAAAGTAGTAACAGGCTAGTAGTCCCAAGGTGGTAGATAATTAATCCTTTAAAAATATTAAAATATATTCAAAAATATAAAAGTAACCAAAAATTTAAATGTCTTGTAAAAAAAAAATGACCAAGTTTGGTAATGCTACTTTTATAGTTTTTATATAAATAGCCAAAGAATTAAAAAAGACAGAATTCATCTGCTTCTTTGTTCTATAAATATACTGATATTTCATTTATAAATTATCAGCTCATACATAAATATATAAAGTTTATACATAAATACAATCACACTGGTCATCTTGGCGTTGCATATACACATTTCAAGATTTTATTAATATTTTCAAAAATGACTGTTCCCACTAAAAATTTCTGTATGATATTATAGAAGGTTACAAAAAAAGTTAAAGTAATTGAAGTTTCCATGTACTTGAATTTAAATGTCTTTATATTTTATTGCATATATGCAGAGCAAGTTATTTTATTTTATTTTTCAAATAATTTTATTTTAAAACTCAAGATAACACAGTGCTCACTTCAGCAGAAAATAAAACTCAAGATAACTCAGAAATAGTGCCAAGTAGCTCATATCTAGAATGTGACATGTATTTAATTATGATGCTGTCTGATTGGAACATTCATGATTTTACAGAAATGCATTCAATTATTTCCATGTATAGGAGGTTAATTTTAATAGTGCTATAATTTCAATCTAGAGTCCAGTAATTAATTTTTTCAATTATAGATTCTCAGACTCAACTTTCCCTTTTATATAAATTAACACAATTGCAAGTCAGGCACTAATCATTCAAGTCAAAAGCATCTCTCACGTTTTCTAGGGTTGTGAATAAAATTCTGAATTTTATTTACCCAATTTGATTCTTATCTTATTGCAAGTAATAGTGTTATAATGAAACATATGGATTAAAAAGCCTCATATTTCATATTTAAAGTATGTATTAACACTGTACAAATGTGAAATTCAAATCAACCTAGTACATTCTATGAGTTGTATCATTACCATCAAATAACATTTTCTATTCAAGTCAGCTACACCAATAAAATATCCAATAATCCCATCATTGTAACAGGTAGTTACCTTAATATCACTTCCATTTAAACACATTCTATTTATGCGGCTGCCATTAGGTCGGCTAGAATCAATCCAATAGATAAATTCTTCTCTGTAATCAAAATCTATAGCAATAACATTGTTTAATCCCTAAAAATAAAAAAAGGAAAAGTATGAATAAGAGTTAATAGAAATTATTTTAAAATGTTTTGGGAATTCATAAGAATCACTATCTCCTTTTGAACCTAAATAGTTATAGTTATTACAACGAAGAGCATTTGTGACCAATTCTTTTAAAAGCATTTTATGTTTACATTTTCTCTATACCATATACCTAAGATGTTGCATAATTTATTTGAAAATAGTTTCCCATGTTGGTCACAAAAATTTTGGACTGCTTATAGATAAAGATGTAAGTAAATAGCCAGTATCGTGGGTGAAAAAAAAATCTGCTTTTAGGGAGATAAAGTGAAAGACTCTCACTTTAGGTTAATGTTAAAAAGTACAAATTTACTGTCATTATTATCTGTTCTGTAGAGTAACCAGAAAAGAGCATATACCTAAACTGGAAAGGCTGAAGATCCCTGAAGATTGAAGATGAGCCCTGGAGAGCCATCTGATGAAAGTCAGAAAAGAAGGTATAGAATCTACTTTGGCCAAAATCACTTGCCTCAACAACATAAATGAGGCTGTCTTGTTTTGTTTCTTCTTGCTTCGAAGGGCCCTCCAGCCAAAATAGTGCCATATTAGAATTTAAAATTTATGATCTTAGGTGAGTATTTGACCAAAGAGGAACTCGGTGGGCAACATCTTTTCATTCCACAAGGAAACATGAGGAAATGCCTGCCTTCAGACTCATGTCTTTTTAAGAAGGTAACAAAACTGAACATGAATCCAACTGATAGGTTTCTGAACACCACAGTTCTTTGGTTTGATAGGTATGTGTTTTGACGGATTTGATTTAAGAATTGTACATCAGGATCTGGGAATCTCTTTAAGTGCTAAATTGTTCAAATGATTGCTGAGGGGTTAATTTAATTCTGATGTTTCATTAGGACTCATAGATTTACTACCCCAGTGGACTAACAAAACTTGGATTAGGATTTTAATTGTGTTAACTCATTTTAAGGATTGGATAATTTATCAATATATAAATTTTATGTATTAAAAAATAATTGACACTATAGACATTTGGCAAAGTCCTAAGAGATCGTCGCCATATCTTTATATCTGTTGTAAACTTGCTTATATCTATATTTAACCTAAAATTGTAGTAAGTCTCAGATTGTTTTAGGGGTCATTTATGAGTAGCTATAGTCCTATGGGTAAGGATTAGCACCTTCAGGGAGATGGGCTGTTTTGTTTGGTTAGAGGGGGAGGGAAAGGAAGGATGATAATTACCACATCTGGGTTCAGTTTCCAGATCTATTCCCCAAATTTAAAATTAGATAGAATGACTCTGCATTAGATTTATAAACTCTTTTATAAGACTCAGGATGAGGCTAAATTATTACTGTTCATATTTTATTTCTTTCCAATGATCTAGAAGACTAAGGATGGCCTAGTTATAGAAGCAATTCAAAGAAGGTTCTGGCAAATACTGATTTTTTTTCTTCTCTCAGCAGGGCTAAATTCTAATGGTGATGCATTAAAACCATAGGTTCAAATCTTATGTTTTTAGTTGGCTTAATGTGAGCAATCTCTTTTCTCAGCCCCAGACTATTAAGTTAACCTGAAATAGCCTGACCCCTTGGAACTTCCTGCCATTGGTCATAAATAAGAGACATAAGTAAACACGACTGTGTGTAAATTCCTCACTACACCCGGATGAATAAACACAAGTATACTTCTTACTGACATTACTAATCAAAAATAATGACCATAAATGCTTAAAAAAATCAGTCACAGATTCAAAAGATTTGTTAAATATTCATTCACAAGCTAAAAACTGGAGGACTCCTTAACTAAATGTACTTCATCATACATATCTAGGAAATTGTCTATGCAAAATCAATCAAAGTTTTAAAATACAAATTGAGTATAGTCCAAGTTCTGTAGAGAGTTTAATAAATTCACTCCAATAGTAGTTTGTAATATCGTTTCTGTTCAAATGCTTTTAACAGCAGAGGAGTAAGGTAAATGTGTTAGGGTTCTGTGATGGCCTGTAATTCAGATGGATGAATTAGAGCTTTATAGAGAAAAGCTGGAGAGAATCTTGTCACTAACTTTAGGAAAGATTTACCCAATCATGGCAGAATTATCTGATTCCTTTCTTTACAATAATCAATTTAGATAATGAAAACCCAATTCCAAATTTAGCAATTCAACTCTAATAAATTAAAACTATAAATGCAGAGGAATGGAAGCTCTGAATTCTGACATTTCTATCTAACCAAGCTGGTCATTTTTCTACATCTTTACCCTTAATCCCCACAGAAAACTTTGCAATTCTCTCTTTGCAGAATCATATGCAAGGAACATTAAAACAGCCAAGGGCATGGTCAAAATAATGTCTAAACAATAGAGTCATCCCAGTGGTTTTAGAGCTGAAAATTGGTTTCATCAAAATCCTATTTGTTTCTTTCATTTCTATAGCTGAAGATTTGCACCCTTTGGTTCAAAATGATTAATTTAGGAAATTGTGTTTTGTTTCTCTATGCAATTTTACTGGAATAAAAGGCACTGCTAGGATTGAATTGGGTAACATTGGAAAGCCACTTGATTAATGCACCTAAATTAATAAAATTAATACTTGATTAATGCATTTCGCGTCCCAAGTCCATGTTATTAAAGTACATTTCCTTTGTGCATGTGGCGTAAGAATTTAAGTTACAGCTGGCGTAGTTACCACTCTGTTTTAGAATACATAGGGCAAAAAATAATCTACCAGTTGTTATACTTTTTCACTGTAATGCTTCATGAGATTGTACAGACTTCAACAAAGAGAATAAAATTCAAGATATTATGGTAAATTGTTCTTCCTAATCCCCTACACGAAAAAATTCCTCCCAAGTTTAAGGCGAGGATGTCTTTTCACTTATTTTGACTCAGAGAAAATATGGGGAGATAATTACTTCCGTTTTTTACTTCATTCTGCACATGTAGACAGAAATCTCTGAGGAAAAAAAAAAAAAAAAAAAAAAACCAGAAACTGTTTCTCTGCCTAGAACTCCTTGAAAATTCCTATAATGCTATAATGAAATGTAGTTAAAAATATCTTCCCTGACAGAAATGATATATTCCAAACAGACTGCAGGCAAAACTGGATGTAAGGGTTGTGTCTAGTTTTATGGGTGTCTATTTCCTTACTCACTGGTCACATTAATAAATGCTTTCCAATGACACAGATGTTCACAGTCCTCATGAGCTTCCTCTTTTTTCTCACTCCCTCTTCATTTTCATAAACACTACACTAAGAAAACTATCTGAAAGTCATCCCCCACTTAGGTATTATTAGTGATTGGTAATAGTCAAAAATGATACCAGGAAAGAAGTGCTATCTGAACGTGTGCATTAAAGAGGTCTGGATACATGAAATAGACTTAAATGATGCATACAGGAAAAAATCATTTTCCTCCATTAAGAACAATCTCTGCTAACATATTAGCCATGAAAACAACAAAAGGGATACCAGCAGAAATGTCCTGAGTCACAGAGTTGGAAAATAAAGCAAGGAGATGTCACTGAAGCTCTGTTATGGTCTTCACGAAGTCAATAAATATTGTTGCTATTTTAGTTATTAGTTCAACTGAGCTTATACACAGAGTGTCCTAAAGAGAGAACTTTCTCCCTTTCTGATAGCAGAGTCTAAAAGGAAGAAATGCTAAACAAATAAACAAATACAACCTAGTAAAGAGAAAATAAGCATGTCCCTTTTCCAGATACCATACGAGGAAATCAATGGCTGGCACATTCAACTTTGAACGTATAGAGAGGCCTAGAGGGGGTATGGAGACCTACTCCAAAAGAAAAAGACAATTTTCAAAATTTTGTAACTTTGTTTATAAGCTTAAAATTAGACTACACAGAAAAAAAAGAATTAAGTTAAATAATGTAGAAAACCATTTGGGCCGCAAACATTTTTCACATCTATATATGCTAAAACTTTTTCCCTGGAGTTATTTCTCTTATATTATTACTCATTATTATTCTTATTCATCTCTTAAAGAGATAATGGTCTAATTCTTATATTTTAAATCGATTTCTGTTTAGTTTTTATAAACAGCATGAAAATATTTTACATTTTTTCCCAATCTCTCCAGGGTTCACAATAAGAGATGCCTCTCTCTAATGATACAGTGAATGTTGGTGGCACACTCTAATCTCAAGAGCAAGAATCTAAACCTCACAGACATTCATGAACACGTATACGTGTGGTGAGCACACGGGAAGTCTGAGGACTCCAGTGAATCTGAGAGCGTTGACCTCTATGTCAAAGTGTCAACTGCTACACAGTTTGGATTGTGGGCGTTCAAGGATGTGAGCCCAACAGTGCTGTACCTTCCTATTTTTTTTTTTTCAGGAATAGCCTGAAATCTGGATTTTCATGGGAACTTTTCATTTTCAATCTGTGACTTAGAGGAAAACTGAAAAATCTGTCACGGACAGTCAGTATCCCCCTTGCTAATGAATATTTACACTTAAAATGAAACTAAATTCTTTTTTTTTTTTTAAAGATTTTATTTATTTATTTGAGACAGAGAGAATGAGAGACAGCATGAGAGGGAGGAGGGTCAGAGGGAGAAGCAGACTCCCTGCCGAGCAGGGAGCCCGATGCGGGACTCGATCCCGGGACTCCAGGATCATGACCTGAGCCGAAGGCAGTCGCTTAACCAACTGAGCCACCCAGGCGCCCGAAACTAAATTCTTAAGAAAAATGAATGAAACTGACAATGGCAATGGAGGAATCCATCAGTAGGTGGCAAAAATAGTTTTAGTTAAGTAGGTATTCTTTATGCTGCTGAAAAATCATCACATGAATGGCCTCCTAAGCCTATTCCTAATGCTGGCACAAACATACTACAAGAACAAGAAATGTCCTTATTTTTGGCACACTTGTTCTAGACTGTGCTTTCATGTATTTATGTTACTATTATATGGTTTGGTGCAAAATGACATTTGTAGCAGAACAGATACCAACTGAATCTTCCCAAAGAAGCTATTTCTCCTGACAACTAAAACTATGCTATACCTAACTGCATGCGATTTCTCTAGTCCATGTAGTAATCACTGTCATTTTAATGACTTGATTTTATGCTATTTTCACTGCAGACTGGGAGAAATAAAAAGTTGAGGTGAGCAATTCAGTTTTCTATCCTGTCATGAAGTGCAAATCATACCTTTTTATCTCACATAACAGATACAAGCAAACTCTGACAATAGAACTTAAACATCAAAATGGAGCAACCCAGATTCTCTTGAAGTGGACACATTGAGGGATGAAGAGGGTAGGATTGAAAATATGCGCCTCACAACCTTTGAACCATGGCTGGATTACCGTTACACTTTTGCTCACTCGCTCATTCTAAATTTTAAAGGCTAGAGATTACCATTCCTGTTTTATTTTCTAGTTCTATAAACAGAAACTTAAAATTCTTCAAAAAGCATTAATTTTTAAATCCCAAGGGGGAAAAACCAATTTGGGTAATATAAGAAATACTTTAAAAGATAATTTTATGCTTTCTCTAATCTACCTTTTCTTGAGACAGTTTTTCCCTCCATTAATTATACCTTACTTTTTTTTTTTTTTTTTTTTTTTTTACTTTCTTAGATATGATGTGATGTGACATGTTGGGAACATCACCCGGACAATTCAAACATAATAAAATGTATGGTAATCTTATATATATACATGCATGTGTCCATGAGTAAGTGCTTCATAAATTCTAGTTGTGAAATATTTCTATAGTTCTCATGCATATCTGGAGTACCCATATTAAGTATGAAATCATCAAGACAATGTCGTACCTGTTTCAAAAGTGTATAGTTGGAGCCATCAGTGCTAATTTTCCTTATTTCATGATGATCAGCAAGAATTAGAAAAGGCTCTTCATCTAAATACCAAGACAAAAAAACATAATTAGAATTTTATATGTACGGTTTTCAACTTTGCTTGGTTTCAACAGCATTATAAATTTAAATGCAGTGCCCTCTGGTAGATTAATGGTTAAAAAATTCACACTGAGCATTTCAATTGATAATAAAATGAAAAGGCAGCAGATACCCAGGCAGTATGGGAAATCTAGATAATTCTAAATGCATCCCTCTCTTTCCCTCAGTTTTCATGAACAGCAGGTTACCTAATTTATTTGGAATTGGTGGAAAATATCTGCTATCATAATCTGATATTTTTAAATGAGTTTCAGGAAAGAATAAACTACACCTATCTTAGCTAATTCATATAATCAGAAAATTCTTTCTTGAAAACCAAATAACCAGTCTTATGCTGCCAGAATGACTTTGGTGAAAATCACGAGTATCACTGCCTACATATCTATCTTTTATCTACCCGGAGACTTTTCTTAAATAACTTTGGAACTCCAGGTTCTATAAATTTTGTTTATTAATTTCATCTTTCCCCATAATCTGGCTTTTTTAATACTTTAATGGTTGTTAATGGTCTTTATTTCCTTCTTATAGTCTGTCTAATATGTTGTAGTATCTCATTTGTTCTAGAATCTATGAAAAATAAGAAGAATCTGACCATGCTCCAAATATATGAAGAGCCTCTAAACCTTTAGATTGGTTTTCTCTTCAGAATTTTTTTTGGAACCAAAATGGATTTTTATTTTTATTTTTTTAAAGATTTATTTAATTATTTTAGAGAGAGAGAGAAGGAGAGAGAGTCTTCACTGAGGGTGAAGCCTGACAGGGGGCTTGATCTAAGCACCTCCAGATGAAAATCTGAGCCAAAACCAAGAGTCAGATGCTTAACTGAGTGCATCACCCAAGTGCCCCACAAATTGGATTTGTAAATAAAAAATATTCAGAAAGTTTTGCATAGCACATTTATTTGAATATGTATCTGAATAATTTAAATTCAAATTGACCACATTCTTGGTTGTTACAAGTTTTGTTCAAACTCTTTTTTTAAAGAGCTTTGTGGGGCGCCTGGGTGGCTCAGTCGGTTAGGCGACTGCCTTCGGCTCAGGTCATGATCCTGGAGTCCTGGGATCGAGTCCCACATCGGGCTCCCTGCTCAGCGGGGGGTCTGCTTCCCCCTCTGCCCTCTTCCCTCTCGTGCTCTCTGTCTCTCATTCTCTCTCTCTCAAATAAATAAATAAAATCTTTAAAAAAAAAATATAAAGAGCTTTGTTTCTAAGATGAAGTCATATACTTAGTTGCCTGATAAACAAATTTAATGTCAGTAGAAATTAGAAAAAAAAAAGAAAAAAGCAATGAAAAAGGTAGTCACTTTATGTAATTTAATGTGGATTTAATTATAAATCATTTATTGTTACAGAGTTATTGCTTATGTTAAAAATTATTATTTCCCTCTTCGTATCTTTTAGTTTCACAGTAAATATATATAGTACATAGGTGTTATATTATATATTAGCATACTTTATGTCAGGGATTAGAAATGTGTGCCACACGTGCTGAACATCTCCTTCCCATTAGCAAGTGCAGCACCCCCAACCAATCATTCAGTCTTCATGTTGACGCTAAACTGAGACTCAGAACCTTACTAAAGAGAGGTGGCTCTGCAGTTGAAGGTACCTTGCCATTTCTTGTCAACTATATTTATAAATATGAAATTAGTTAGTCATGGTCTACCTTAATACTTAGGCAGTTATGTTCTTTTTTTTTTTAATATTTATTTATTTATTTATTTATTTGACAGAGCGAGAGACACAGCGAGAGAGGGAACACAAGCAGGGCGAGTAGGGGAGGGAGAAGCAGGCTCTCCACTGAGCAGGGAGCCCGATGCGGGGCTCGATCCCAGGACCCTGGGATCATGACCCGAGCCGAAGGCAGACGCTTAACCGACTGAGCCACCCAGGCGCCCCAGGCAGTTATGTTCTTTACAGCTTAATGTAATACCTGAAATTCTAAAACTCTTAGAAGAAAACATTTAGAAAAGTCTCCATTAAGGTCTTGGTAATGATTGTTTTAGATATAACATAAAAAAGCACAAGTAATAAGGGCAAAAGTAAGCAGAACTATACCAAACTAAAAAGCTTTTGCACAGCAAAAGAAACAACATAATTAGAAGGCAACCTATGGAATGGGAGAAAATATTTGTAAATTATGTATCTGATAAGGTGTTAATATTAGGGTTAATATTGGAAATATATAGAATTCATATAAATCAGTAACAAAATAAAATTGATTTAAAAATGGGCAGAGGAGGGCCTCCTGGGTGGCTCAGTCAGTTAAGCGTCTGACTCTTGATTTTGGCTCAGGTCATGATCTCAGGGTTGTGAGATAGAGCTCTGTGCTGGGCATGGAATCTGCTTAAGATTCTCTCTCTCCCTCTCTCCCCAACCCTCCCCACTCTCTATGACTAAATAAATAAATAAACAAATAAATAAATAAAAATCATCAGAGGAACTGAGTAGACATTTTTCCAAAGAAGACATACAAATGGCCAACAAGTACATGAAAAGCTGCTCAACATCAGTAATCATCAGGGAGACGCAAATTAAAACCACAAAGAGATATCACCTTATACCTATTAGAATGACTATTGTCAAAAAGACCTGAGATAATAAGTGTTGGCAAGGATGTGAGAAAAGGGAACCTTTGTTCATTGTTGGTAGGAATGTAAATACACTATGGAAAACAGTATGGAGATTCTAAAAAAGTTAAAAATAGAACTAACATATGAACCGACAATCTCGCCTCTGGATATTTATCCAAAGGAAATGAAAACAGAGTACCAAAGATACATCTGCACTCCCATGTTTATGGCAGCATTATTCACAACAGTCAAGACATGGAAACAACCTAATTGTCCATCAACAGATGAATAAAGAGGATGTGACATGGATATACATAGATGTAAATATATATTTATATGTATAGATATCTGTATTCAAACACATGTATTAACTTATATATTTGTATTTACACATACGTATATTATATAGTATGTAATGTATATGTATGTTAAATATAGTATATATTATATATTTTATCACATACATATGTAATATTATACATACACACACACAATATGGAATATTTTTCAGTCATGACAAAGAATAAAATCCTGCCATTTACAACAACATGGATGGTCCTTGAGGACATTACACCAAGTGAAATAAGTCAGAGAAAAACAAATACTATGTGAGATCACTTATACGTAGAATCTCAAAAAAGGCAAATTCATAGAAACAGACAGTAGAATGGTGGTTACCAGGTATGAGGGGTAAGGGAAATGGGAAGATACTGGTTAAAGAGTACAAACTTCCAGTTAGAGGACAACTTAGTTCTGAGAATAAAAGGCACAGCATGCTGATTATAGATAATAATACTATATACTTGAAAGTTGCTAAGAGAGTAGAGCTTAAATGTTTTTGCCAGAAAAAAGAAATGGTAATTAGGTGAAGTGATGGAGGTGTTCCTAACACTGTGGTGGCAATCTTATTGCAGTATATAAGTGTATCAAATCAACACATTATACACTTTAAAGTTACACAGTTATTTAAAATTTTAAAAATAAAGTTACATAGTTTATGTCAACTATATCTCAGTAAAGTTGGAAAAAATCTATCCTCTCTTTAGCAAAAGATTTATGTTTCAGGAACACTTTGTTTTTGTATTAAAATTATTATTAGTTTCTAATAATTACTGTTAATGAGAAACAACTACAGCATGGACACATGATATAATAAGACCAAAATTGTAATCATTAGCATTCATCTCCTTTATACCAACCTTAGCAAAAAGCTTAGAGTAATAAAAACATTGACTGGTTTTGAGATTTTCTCTCTTCTTATCTTATGTCACTGAATGCATGATGTAGCAAGTAGGTTGGTAAAATTAAAAAAAAAAAAAAACAGGCTCCAAATAATACACAAATTGATTCAGTGATGAATATTCCAAGAATAAGCTAAAATGAAATAAAAAATTTGAAAGGCCTATTTTTTTTCTCCATAATGTGCAAAGGTTTAACCAGTCGAAAACTAATTTTAAGAATATCTGTCACTGGTATTTATTTTATGTAAATAAATAAAATATCTAATGTTTTAAATGTTGTCATGTATATATGACATGCATATATATAAGAAACTAGCAATGCTAATTGGATTCACTATACTCAAAGTAAAGGGGTAAGAGACATATTATGTACCAGTTTTTGCTCATTTAAACAGTCATTATTTATTATATATTGCTTTGTATTATTTTAATATGTGCAATTTTCTCCCCTAATGAATTACAGTATTTTAAAAATTATGGTCCATGTTCTACTGAATTTTCTAATCTACAGAATCAAACATGCTACTTGGAACAAACAGAAGTTTAATAATGTTTGCTGAATCACTGGAAGAATTCAAATAGTCCTGTATAGCTGATTTATTGCTGTTGCTGTCATCATCATTACCATTATCATTATTGACCTCTTCTCCTTGGCATGCATATATGAGTGCGTATGGGGTAGGGGAGAAGGAAAAACTATTATAACCCAGTCACAATAGGCTCTTTAATTGTCTTGGCCAAACCTGCTCCTAAGAACCTATGATGCAGCAGGAAAAACTGCTAGAAATAGTTCTTTTTATTTCTGAGCACTCTCAAAATCTAGAAAGCATTTAATAATTCACAAGACCATAATGCAATCTTATTACAAACAGAACAGTTTGTGGAGAGCACACAAAATTAGAGGGACAGATTCCTATATCAAGGTAAGTAGGGAAGAATTTTGATTTCTCAGAAACAGCAAGGAGGAATGAATTCAATAAGAATGGCTATAAAACTCAGAATCCATACGTGTAACTGAGGTTGGATCGGTGGACAAGTTCAGTTCGATACCTGAGAGTGATTTGCAGCCATTTGGGTTATCAGGTTGTATTTCATAGCCATCTGTACAGAGGCACTTGTAGGTCCCATATGTATTGATGCATTGCTGGCTACACGGAAATCCCAAGGAGCATTCATCAATGTCTACACACGTTTTACCATCATCCTTCAGTTGGAATCCAGGCCAGCATTTGCACTAAAGAATGAAAAACAAGCATAATCAATTCATATCATTGTCACTGTCTTTTCCTATTGGATATCCCTTTAGCATGATTCAAGAAAGAAAATCATGTAAGAATAGATAATGGCAAGTCTTTCTGTCTCCAGTGATATTAATAAGAATCACGTATATTAAGTAAAGCTAAAGCTAAAAAAATAACTCTCCCAAGTATCTTCCTTTGATCATCTGAGGCTGGCAAAATTATAAAGGTTAACTGACATCATCAAAGCCATGTGGTGATAGCATGACAATGACCACAACACTAGCCAACTGGTTTTATTCTTTTTCTATCACATTACATTGTCTTTTTAGAGGACTTTAGCAGTCATAACAATTAACCATTAAGTGGAGCTTTGAAGATCACAAAACTTGTTGCATATGTTATTTTATCAGAGCCTTACAGAAATCTATGATGTAGGTATTATTATTTTTAGTTAACTGATGAGAAACCTAGAGGCACAAAGATGAAGTTGCCTGGATAAAGCCAGTCAGAGAGCTGAGACTGTCTGTAACATACAGTAAGACTCAATTCGTATTTGTTGACTGGGTCTGATTCCATAAACCATGTTGATGTTGTCTGGAGAAATAAAATAATAGTAACAATTTCCCCACTATAATCAACCTGTATTGTCAAATCTTTTCTTAAGCATCTCTATCATGTACTATATGAACCTCCGATGATGATATGCAATATTACAAACTTTCATGTAAATTCTGAATACAATGTCACATCATATATGTCTTTGCAGTCCTAAAAAAATGGCATACTGTGATCCTGTGATCAGTCACTGCCTTTCAGGTCTATACTCAGTTCCTGCCAAGGAGCATATGAGAATTGTAATTACACAAAATGAACCTATAACTGGCCAAATGATTACAATCATATTAACCTTTACAAACACTATTTAGCACTCTTTGAATAAAGGAATGTGCAAATATCGAGTAAGACAGTGAGTTAAAAAGAAACCCTACATTGTTAAGAGTAATTAGCATTCAAGAGTTACTCAGAGCAAACATTTAATAACCTCAGTCACTTATCTGAAGGTAAAAGTGATGGCAGAGCTTTGTATCTATTGGGAAAAATATTAGAGATATATGTGCATATTATTAAATAGTCAGCAAACAACTGAGTTTTTTAAGTACCAAAAAAAGCATTCATTATTTGGGGGACAGGCAGCATCATTTTCACCTGAAAGGGCTCTAAGGAGAATTAAATACCTTTTATTAAGTTCTTTTACCAGGAATGGATCTCTTTAAGCTCTTAGCACTTTCATCATTAATAATTTACATCAATAATTAGCTAATAATCCTCAGCAATTACATGCTGTTTTGTTTTGTTTTTTAATCCCTGGGACCCACTAGCAAGCCAGCAAATGAAAGCAAAAGCCACAGCTTGATTTCCAATACTCTCCTCATACAACTCTTACTTTCTTTGAGAACACTCATCTTGCTACCTGATTTAGGAAGTCAAGGCAATTGGTGCTTTGCTCTGGCAAAAGAAAGTGAGATGCTTAATGTCACCTAAGTGTACACTTAAAAATGGTTAAAGTGGTAAATTTTATGTCAGGTATATTTTACCCCAATTTTTAAAAGAAATAATTTTTTTAAAAGAAAGTGAGAAAATGACAGGATACAAAAAGTTATCACTGAAAAGCACTGGAAAATAGACCATGTGGCCATGGGGTTGGGAAACCAGAGAGCCATAGTCTGACATAGGATCGTGCTGAAATCAAGGGGCACTTTAGGACAAGTGAAAGGAATTTTCATAGAATGTACTGAATTCCTCTCAAAGAATATTATAAAAGGAAATAAACAGTGTCCCAGTTTTAATGGGATTTCTGAAAATCACTTTGAATGGCTAATGTCAGGCTTATAGAACTATTAAATCAAAGAGACAGCTTAGATAAAAATACATTTATGGAAAATCAATTTCTTAAAGTAAAATTGGTAAAAGTTACTAAGTGTAATATACGTTTCTATAAACAAATGAAATTAGTATGTTTAAGGTTATCAGTTACTTTTTTAAAAATTGTTCATTGAAAGAGATTTTTTAAAAGATAATTTCCACCAATCCATTAACCTTGTTTTATTTTTTAAAGATTTTATGTATTTATTTGAGAGAGAGAGAGCTTGCAAAAGCAAGGGTAAGAGGGAGAAGCAGACTCCCCACTGAGCAGGGAGCCTGATAATAGGGCTTGATCCTAGGACCCTGAGCCGAAAAGGCAGATGTTCAACCAACTGAGCCACTCAGGCACTCCTAACCTTGTTTTACAAAAACATTTTTTTTCAGTTTTTTATTTTTTATTTTTTATTTTTTTATTTTTTTAAATTTTATTATGTTATCTTAGCCACCATACAATACATCATTAGTTTTTGATGTAGCGATCCACGATCCATTGTTTTCGTATAACACCCAGTGCTCCATGCAGTATGTGCCCTCCTTAATACCCATCACCGGGCTAACCAATCCCCCCTCCCCCCTCCCCTCTAAAACCCTGTTCGTTTCTCAGGTCCATAGTCTCTCATGGTTCATCTCTCCCTCCAATTCCCCCCGCCCATTTTTCCCTTCTTTCTCCTAATGTCCTCCATGTTATTCCTTATGTTCCACAAATAAGTGAAACCATATGATAATTGACTTTCTCTGCTTGACTTATTTCACTTAGCATAATCTCCTCCAGTCCCATCCATGTTGATGTAAAAGTTGGGTATTCATCTTTTCTGATGGCTGAGTAATATTCCATTGTATATATGGACCACATCTTCTTTATCCATTCATCTGTTGAAGGGCATCTCGGCTCTTTCCACAGTTTGGCTATTGCGGACATTGCTGCTATGAACATTGGGGTGCATGTGGCCCTTCTTTTCACTACATCTGTGTCTTTGGAGTAAATACCCAGGAGTGCAATTGCTGGGTCATAGGGTAGCTCTATTTTTAACTTTTGAGGAACCTCCACGGTTTTCCAAAGTGGCTGTACCAACTTGGATTCCCACCAACAGTGTAAGAGGGTTCCCCTTTCTCCACAACCTCTCCAACATTTGTTGTTTCTTTCCCTGTCCATTTTTGCCATTCTAACTGGTGTAAGGTGGTATCTCAGCGTGGTTTTGATTTGGATTTCCCTGATGGCTAATGATGATGAATATTTTTTCATGTGCCTGTTAGCCATTTGTATGTCTTCTTCAGAGAAGTGTCTGTTCATCTCTTCTGCCCACTTTTTGACATGATTATTTGTTTTTTGGGTGTTGAGTTTGAGAAGTTCTTTATAGATTTTGGATACCAGCCCTTTATCTGTAGTGTCATTTGCAAATATCTTCTCCCATTCTGTGGGTTCCCTCTTTGTTTTGTTGACTGTTTCCTTTGCTGTGCAGAAGCTTTTTATCTTGATGAACTCCCAAAAGCTCATTTTTGCTTTTGTTTCACTAGGTTTGGGAGATGTATCTTGAAAGAAGTTGCTGTGGCCAATGTCAAAGAGGTTACTGCCTATGTTCTCCTCTAGGATTTTGATGGATTCCTGTCTTAACATTGAGATCTTTCATCCACTTTGAGTTTGTCTTTGTGAATGGTGTTAGAGAATGGTCGAGTTTCATTCTTCCGCATGTGGCTGTCCAATTTTCCCAGCACCATTTATTGAAGAGACTGGCTTTTTTCCATTGCATGTTTTTTCCTGCTTTGTCAAAGATTAGTTGACCACAGAGTTGAGCGTCCATATTTGGGTTCTCTATTCTGTTCCATTGGTCTGTGTGTCTGTTTTTGTGCCAGTACCATGCTGTCTTGGTGATCACAGCTTTGTAATATAGCTTGAAATCGGGCAACGTGATGCCCCCAGCTTTGTTTTTCTTTTTCAACATCTCCTTGGCGATTCAGGGTCTTTTCTGATTCCATAAAAATTTTAGGATTGTTTGTTCCAGCACTTTGAAAAATGTCATTGGAATTTTGATCGGGATGGCATTGAAGGTATAGATTGCTCTGGGTAGCATAGACATTTTAACAATGTTTATTCTTCCGATCCATGAGCATGGAATCTTTTTCCATCTTTTTGTGTCTTCTTCAATTTCTTTCATGAGTGTTTTGTAGTTCCTAGAGTATAGATCCTTTACCTCTTTGGTTAGGTTTATTCCGAGGTATCTTATGGTTTTTGGTGCTATTGTAAATAGAATCGTTTCTTTAATTTCTCTTTCTACAGTTGTGTTGTTAGTGTATAAGAAAGCAACTGATTTCTGTGCGTTGATTTTGTATCCGGCCACATTACTGAATTGCTGGATGAGTTCTAGTAATTTGGGGGTGGAGTCTTTTGGGTTTTCCACATAAAGTAGCATGTCATCTGCGAAAAGAGAGAGTTTGACTTCTTTGCCAATTTGAATACATTTTATTTCTTTTTGTTGTCTGATTGCTGTTGCTAGGACTTCTAGTACTATGTTGAACAACAGTGGTGAGAGTGGGCACCCTTGACGTGTTCCTAATCTTAAGGGAAAGGCTCTCAGCTTTTCCCCATTGAGGATGATATTCGCTGTGGGTTTTTCATAGATGGATTTTATGAGCTTGAGGAATGTTCCCTCTATCCCTATACTCTGGAGAGTTTTAATCAGGAAAGGATGTTGTATTTTGTCAAATGCTTTTTCTGCATCAATTGAGAGGACCATATGGTTCTTCTCCCTCCTCTTATTAATGTGTTCTATCACATTGATTGATTTGCGAATGTTGAACCACCCTTGCATCCCGGGGATAAATCCCACTTGGTCGTGGTGGATGATCCTTTTAATGTATTGTCGGATCCTATTAGCTAGGATTTTGTTGAGGATTTTGGAATCCATACTCATCAGCGATATGTCTGAAATTCTCCTTTTTAATGGGGTCTTTGCCTGGTTTGGGGATTAAGGTAATGCTGGCCTCATAGAAGGAGTTTGGAAGCTTTCCTTCTGTTTCTATTTTTTGAAACAGGTTCAGGAGAACAGGTATCACTTCTTCTTTGAATGTTTGGTAGAATTCCCCAGGGAATCCATCAGGCCCTGGACTCTTGTTTTTTGCGAGGTTTTTGATCACTGTTTCAATCTTGTTACTGGTTATTGGCCTATTCAGGTTGTCAATTTCTTCCTGTTTCAGTCTTGGCGGTTTATAGGTATCTAGGAAGGCCTCCATTTCATCCAGATTGCTCAATTTATTGGCATATAGTTGTTGATAATAATTTCTAATAATTGTTTCTATTTCCTTGGTGTTTGTCGTGATCTCTCCCCTTTCATTCATAATTTTATTAATTTGGGTCCTTTCTCTCTTCTTTTGGATAAGTCTGGCCAGTGGTTTATCAATCTTATTAATTCTTTCAAAGAACTAACTTCTAGTTTCATTGATCGATCTACTGTGTTTCTGGTTTCTAATTCACTGATTTCTGCTCTAATTTTAATTATTTCTCTTCTAATGCGTGGCTTAGGCGTCATTTGTTGCTTTTTCTCTAGTTCTTTAAGGTGTAGAGTTAGTTGGTGAATTCGGGATTTTTCTGTTTTTTTGAGTGAGGCTTGGATGGCTATGTGTTTCCCCCTTAGGACTGCCTTTGCAGTATCCCATAGGTTTTGGACCGATGTGTTTTCATTCTCGTTGATTTTCATGAATTGTTTAAGTTCTTCTTTGATTTCTTGGTTGACCCAAACATTCTTGAGCAGAGTGGTCTTTAGCTTCCAAGTGTTTGAATTTCTGCCAAATTTTTTCTTGTGATTGAGTTCCAGTTTTAGAGCATTGTGGTCTGAGAATATGCAGGGAATAATCTCAGTCTTTTGGTATCGGTTGAGACCTGATTTGTGACCCAGTATATGGTCTACTCTGGAGAAAGTTCCATGTGTGCTCGAGAAGAATGAGTTTTCTGTTGTTTTAGGGTGGAATGTTCTGTAAATATCTATGAGGTCCATCTGGTCCAATGTATCATTCAAAGCTCTTGTTTCCTTGTTGATTTTCTGCTTAGATGATCTGTCCATTGCTGAGAGTGGAGTATTGAGGTCTCCTACAATTAACGTATTGTTATCAATATGACTCTTTATTTTGGTTAACAGTTGGCTTATATAGATGGCTGCTCCCATGTTGGGGGCATAGATATTTACAATTGTTAGATCTTCTTGTTGGATAGACCCTTTAAGAATGATATAGTGTCCTTCTGTGTCTCTTATTACAGACTTTAGTTTAAAATCTAATTTGTCTGATATAAGGATTGCTACCCCAGCTTTCTTTTGAGGTCCGCTGGCATGGAAGATGGATCTCCATCCCTTCACTTTCAGTCTGGATGTCTCTTTAGGTTCAAAATGAAGCTCTTGTAGACAGCATATGGATGGGTCCTGTCTTTTTATGCAATCTGCAACCCTGTGCCGTTTTATGGGAGCGTTTAGGCCATTCACGTTGAGAGTGATTATTGAAAGATATGAATTAATTGTCATCATGTTGCCTGTGAAGACGTTGTTTTTATAGATTGTCCCTGTAAATTTCTGTTGTAGATCACTCTTGGGGTCTTTCTCCTTTTATAGAACCCCCCCTTAATATTTCTTGCAGGGCCGGCTTAGTGGTCACATATTCTTTCAGTTTCTGCCGATTGTGGAAGCTCTGCATCTCTCCATCCATTCTAAATGAAAGCCTTGATGGATAAAGTATTCTTGGCTGTATGTTCTTCTCACGTAGTATCCTGAATATGTATTGCCAGGCCTTTCTGGCTTGCCAGGTCTCTGTGGATAGGTCTGACGTTATTCTGATGTTCCTCCCTCTGTACGTAAGGAATCTCTTCCCCCTAACTGCCCTTAAGATGGTTTCCTTGGTTCTAAGATTTGCAAGTTTTACTATTACATGCCAGGGTGTTGGCCTGTTTTCCTTGATCTTAGGAGGGGTCCTCTCTGCCTCTAGGACTCGAATGTTTGTTTCATTCCCCAGATTAGGGAAGTTCTCAGCTACGATTTGCTCAAATACATCTTCCAGTCCTCTCTCTCTCTCCACTCCCTCCGGGATTCCAATGATTCTGACATTGGAACGCTTCATGATGTCACTTATTTCTCTGATTCTATTTTCATGGGTTCTGAGTTGTTTTTCCCTGGCCTCCTCTTTTCCCTTTTTATCTATTATACTATCTTCCAGATCGCTTATTCTCTCTTCTGTCTCAGTTACCCTAGCTGTTAGATTATCTAGATTGGATTGGATCTCATTGATAGCATTTTTAAGTTCTGCCAATTCAGCTTTCATTTCTGCCCTTAGAGACTCTATGTTTCCATTAATTGATTTCTCCATTCTAGCCATTGGCTTCACAATTGCTAGCCTGAATTCCATCTCCGACATCTTGGTTATATCTGCATCCATTTGTAAATACACAGCATAAGTCATGATCTCTGAGTCTTTTCTATTTTGGGGGCTCCTCCTCCTAGTCATTCTGTTGATGGGTGTTTGAGGGAATGTATAGAGTCCAAATTATTGACCAGAACCCAAGCAAGATGCACCTGTTTTCTAGGGACCTTTGGGTTGCTGGCCTCTTGTTTTCCCAGCCTGTCTTCTGGGGGAGGGGCCTGCCGCACTGTTACTCAGGCAACCCTGTTTGGGCGGAGTTGCCCTGCGCCCCTCTGGCGGGATATGGGCTCAGTGGGAATCAGTCTTTGGGGCTTTTGTTCTCTGGCGCCTTTCCCTGGCGGCTTTCCGGGTCTCTTCCGCGAGTCAGAGCAGAAGAGACCGTTTCCAACCCTTTGCCTCAGAGCAGAGAGACCGCGGTCTGTTCTTCAGTGAGCTCTCCAGGCCACACCATCTCATTTCTGTCCGTGCTGCTATAAATTGCAGCGTCCTGGGTTGTGTGCCCCTCCGCAGCGCTCCCAGTCCTGCCTCCAGGTCGGGGCCCGTCTCTGCCCTTTGTGCTTCTAAAATTGCCAGCCGCTCCCAGTTCGCGCATGCGCGACTCCACTGCTTGGGGTCCTGTCCCGGGGACTGCAGTTCGCATGTGCGTGACTCCGCTGCTCAGAGATTCCACCCCCGGGGGTTGCAGTTCATCGTGGCACGCTAGCGCACCGGGTTTCCGTCTGGGAGGCTGCAGTTCGCGTGCGTGCGACCGTCACTCCGGGTTTCTGTCCGGGTGGCTGCGGTTCGCGTGCACGTGACCCCAAAGGTCTGGTTTTCCACCCCGGGGGCTGACCTAAAGTCCTTTCCCGATGCTACCGGTCTGCGAGTCTGTGCCCTGTCTGCAGTGCGCAAGGCTGTCACTCACTGGCGGTGTAGGATCCCCACGGCCAGGCACCCTCCTGCTGCCATTTATCCTCCGATATCTGCCTGCAGAATCACGGCTCTCCGCTTTGTACCTCAAAACCAACCGCCTGCGATATTGTTTATAGAGATCCAGATCTTCTTACATCTCAGGCTGGTTTTGTGGGTGCTCAGAGTGGTCTGGTAGATACCCAGCTCAATTCCGGGGACCAGTTGAAATAGGGTCCCCTACTCCTCCGCCATCTTTCCCCCTCCCCCCAAAACATTTTTGCTCCCAAATAACCCAATGGTATCAATGGGAAATTCTACTAGTCTAACTTTTATAAATTGAATGGAAGAAACTAATAGCTATTTGCATCTTCAAAGATAAAAAAGGAGAGATTCATCTATATTTAATAGAAAATAAGTTTAAAAATTTTTCACCTTCATTTACAAAGAAAAACAACTCTTATGAAAGGAGATTCATATATATTCAATACCATCTTAATTTTTCTCAACATTGAGAATGACTTCAAATTTTCCTTATTTGTATTAATTTTTATATAGGATCATACAGCTACCAGAAAGAAATATAGCTACTCAAACTTTTCCTATTACATTCAGAGAAGTTTCCTTGCAGATTTTAAGTGATATTTGGCAAATATTATTCTATTTCTAATATATACATTAAAACTTATTTCTCTCCCAGAAGTACACTTATTTTTACATGGTAAATTATACTTCCCATCAAAATAAGATCCTTGCTTTTAGGAAATGTTATTATTCCCTTTTGAATTGTTAGATACATTGTATTTGTTTTATAACAAACATGCGAATTTTTCACAGTCCATAAGGTCTAAATTTTGCTTTTGTAAGCAATTTTCATTTTATTGCAGATTTTGGAGGAGGATTTCTTGTGATGTTCTACAGATATTGTCATGAGAAATAGGTTATTGGATGGTTTTTCCCGTTCACTGGAAGAGAGAAACTCATAAACTGATTTTTTTCCCAAAAAAATATAGAAGCCTTTTGTTGTATAGAAGGCTTTTTACTCAATTTCTTATCAACAAATTATCATGAATATAAATATAAGTGTGTGTGTGTATAAAATCTCAGCACAATATGTAAAATATTTGCTTTGAAACTTTATTTAAATCTCTCATTTATGATTCTAGTCTTATTTGCTTGAATTTTTATATTGCTCTTGTTTCCCCGAAAGATGTTTTATTTTATTCATTAGTTTTGACATGTGTACAATATTCAAGAACACTCTTCATAGCAATTCTGTCAGGTATACACGTAGACTTTCTGAATGATTAAATATGTTGTCTATCTTAACTAGAATTCTCACTTCATTCTATGACTCCATCTGAGAAGTCAAGGTGAAAATACTAATTTTTAAAAAATTATTAATAAATATTTCTGTATGATATGTCTTATAAAGTAATTAAAATAGATTTAAGATGGTGCTCTGGATGATACCTATTTCTACCATAGTGGTTTTCTAAACATGGCATTTCTGAGCACTAAGTACCTCTTATATGCAGGCATTCTATTTTATTTTTTAATTTTTATTTTTTTAAAGATCTATTTATTTATTTTAGAGAGAAAGAGAGAGTGAATGGGGGAAGGAGCAGAGGGAGAGGGAGAGAGAATCCTTGAGCAATCTCCCCACTGAGCACAGAGCCCAACGTGGGGTTCCATCCCAGTTCCCTGAGATCATGACCTGAGCTAAAATCAAGAGTTGGACGCTTAACCGACTGAACCACCCAGGCACCTCATATCCAGGCATTTAAAAAATATTAAACTTGGGGCACCTGGGTGGCTCAGTCGTTAAGCGTCTGCCTTCGGCTCAGGTCATGATCCTAGGGTCCTGGGATCGAGCCCCGCATCGGGCTTCCTGCTTGTGGGAAGCCTGCTTCTCCCTCTCCCACTCCCCCAGCTTGTGTTCCCTCTCTCGCTGTGTCTCTCTCTAAAAAATATTAAGCTTCATTCTGAATGTTATGTCAAAAAAATGACCATCTTATATTCTATAATTTTTAGATTTCACCAACATTGTTGTGACAGATTTAAATACATGAAGGATAAGCACAAGGAGATCTACTTTGAAATTACTGTTTTTAGATAGGTAGATATAGATTCTGTGATATATAGATTCTATATAGGAATATGGGATGTATATATTATAGACAGAACTAAAGAACATTTCTAAACTGTTATTTGAAATTTTAACTGATTATCTGTAATAATTCTATGAAACATTCCCTAATTTTTCAGGAAACACATCTATATTGATTGTGCCTAAGTCACTGGTAATATTTTTTCTGCTTCATTGGGTTTCAAAATATTTACTGCCAAAATTAATTATTTGATACATATTCATCGCATTTAGAGTTATTTTGGCTCAGTTGTCTTGTTTCATTTTACCTACAATACAACACTTGTGAGTAACGTGCGTTTTAAGTCTGTAATTTAACCAAGTCTTCTTAATACAGTATTTGGACTGATTTTTTTAAACAAATCTAGCTTTCTTAGTGTTTCATTTTTCATCTCTGTTTTTGCACAGGGATAAATGATTATTGTAGTTCTCTGGTTATATTTATATATAATAAAATCCTATCAATGTAGTTAAATTAATCATAATACCAGAAATTCAGAAATGGCAAAGTGGTTGTTTGGCTAAATTTACCATTAGATAGAACTGGCTTGTCATAGAATGTCAAAGTTGGCAGGAAAAAAAGTACAACATCTCTGCAATACACAAATATTTTCTCTAGCATGCTTTAAAGAAAGAGATTTAGCTGTTGAACACTACATCAAATCTAATGGTATACTACATGTTGGCTAACTGAACATAATAATAATAATAATAAAAGACATTTAGCTACAATTTAACCCCTTTAGTAGTGAGAAATGAAGCAGCTCATTTCAATGTAAAGATGGTACTTTAGAACACTTTTCCTCATATTGAACAGAATCTGCTTCCCAGCTCATAATTCCAACCTTGGAAACAACTCAGACTAGGTCCATTCCCTAATCCAGTATTTCATATATTTGAATATAGCTAATATATCTTTGCTCCAGGCAAAATTTCTTCCAGTGCTGTGTGTTCCAGACTCCTTATGGTTCTGGATGTATAAATTTGTATACACTACAATTTGTCAAGGTTCCTCTTAAAATGCCGTGTCCATTAATGCGCATAGTATCCCAGGTATGTTTTGCCCAGTGCAGAACTCAGTAGAATAAAATCTATCCTCTGTAATGGTCTTAACTGGCATTAGACTATCTCTGTGCTTTGTAGGAGCCTGTCCTATTTCTGATTCATACAGAGCTATTGCTCAGTTAAAAACACTGACTTTCAAATGAATTGCTTTTCCTGAGATTTTCCCGCACTTACAGAACCAGTTTTAACCTAATGTACAGCTTTAATTTTAATATTATGCTCATTTGCATCCTCCATTCCAACATGAGAGAAACAGAAATGTTTTCAAAAGCTATTCCTGTCAATCAATTTTGTCAGTGAATCATGCTCTTCAGGAAATGGTACTAACAAAAACCAGTTAGGATATTGGGCATGATTTATTTTTAGTGTACCTGCACTCAGTCCTAATAATTCATGCATTCTATTTTTTTTCTTCCTGTTTATATGAATAATATTGTATTATCCAGTGTTGTGGTAAATAAATGATTAGCCCATTTCACTTCAAAGATGGGAGGAAGAATGAGGGAAGAAATGGGAACTTAAAGAGTTGCATACATATTTATGTGCTATTAACATAGCAGTATCTCCCTAAACCCTGGTCTTCCCTTGCTTTTTTTTTTTCCTTTATGTTCAGCATATATTAAAGAACACGTTGACATTTTTGTCTTTCTGAGCATATTTTTACAATTTTTATACCACATTATTATCATGAATTGCTTATATAGACTCTCTTCATTTAAATAGTTTTACCTAACAATATTATAAGGCATTTTAGGTTTTATAGCTATATTAGATTGAATGGTATTCATTACCTCAAATTCCAATATATCATGTGATTTACTATTTTTGATGAGTACCCACCTTGTAACTGACTGGAAGGTCCTGACAATCTTGAGAACATCCACTGATTTTCTTACTCAAACATTCATTTATATGGCAGTTTCTCTCATCTGAGCCATCGCCACAGTCATCCTTATTGTCACAAAGTCCACCCCTGGGAATGCACCTGCCATTTTTGCACATAAAAAATGAACTGTTGCATGACTGTTCTGGAAAAAGAAAATAAAACAAATGGAACATAAAGAGCATGCCATTGTTTTATCCTACAATTGCTGAAAACATTCACAAATATGATAAACTTATCTCAAAAATTATCATAAATATATAAAATAATATATAAATATACAAAATCCTCTATAGTGTAGTATTTTATACACAAAATAAAAAAAAAATCAAGGGCAAACTGCACCTTCATGTTCAACACTTACTGACAATCTTTCTTTGTCATGAAAATTAGCAATCAAAATAAGCACTTATACTAAAATTAATGGAATATTTCTGTCTTCACCTATATTGTGAAGAATTAATTCAAAAGTATAATGATAGTTTGACATTTCCCTCAAGCCATAGGTCTCTGAGAAATTATATGTCACTAAAAATTAAGAATCTAGAATAGGTAGATATTCCTAAATTATTTTTCTTCTTGGAAATACAACACTGACATTTTTAAGTCAGGGCATAAAAAGGACATTTGCGGTGAATAATAGTTGTTCCAAAAATAGCTATGGAAAAGGAGTTTGGGTTTTGCAGGTACTCATAACCTGATGATTTGAACATTACTCATTATCATACATGATAAAAGAAAGCCTATTAGCATTTAAAGTACATGAGAAAAAAGTAATTGTGTTTACCTGAAATATATGACTATGTATTCAGTCTTTGAAATAGTGAAATGATAAATAGACCAGGTTTGGCTCTGTATATATTTTTGTTCAAATGATATGCAATTTACTTCATTTTGCCTAAGTATCACTAATGCAGACTTTCTCTCAGTAAATCTCAACTTATTTTGTTTGAGTTTTCAAATAAGTCCATACAAGGAAATTATTTTCACATAAAATCATGTATTAAGAAAAAAATGACTTTTTTTGAAGGGGTCAACGTGATGGATTCATTAGGTTCACTGCCCCAAATCTTCATATTTTAGCACAGATTTAAATTTCTAAAACTAGCTGCAAAACAGAGTTGATTACTAGGATCCTGCATGGTATCAGTTGAAACATCACGTACTTAATCATTTGCATTTCTTTTCAATGAATATCATACTAGACTGAAGTGAAAATCAGAGTCACAGTTTTGCCATTGAAAAGCAAATTTGGGAATAATTATAATATTATATATTTTCTGTACCTGCACTTCTGCACTTTGGGTTTAAAGGTGCTTCATCCGAATGATCAGGGCAGTCAAAGTCTCCATCACATTGCCATTGAGTATTTAAAAGACATCGTCCATCAGCACAACTAAATTCTTCGGCATTACACTTTCGGTATCCTACAGACAAAGAAATAAACATTCTAATTCATATAACAAATATTAAATCTCCATTCCCTAATGTACACTATACCTAGTTAACCATGGGGGTTACCCATGTCTCCTATGGGAAATGTTTCTTATTTGTCCCTTTTTGGGACAGTGGTCATACTTGCAAGAGATATTTGTGGTTGAGAAGTAGGATTAAGAGCCAGGAAATAAAATAAAAAACAAGGCAATCTTACTGTTTCTAGGCTAGGAAACAAAAATGCAATACCCAAGGATACTATCTCTGTTCACCTATTATCTATATCCTAAAGATTTCCTTTTGAATGGAAAACAAGAATAAAGCTATTAATTTTTTTTCAAGACTAAGCTTGGTTAGGCACAGTACCAGAACATATGGATGAAGTGATTCCAAGTTATAATGATAATTCTCAGAAGCCATAATGCCATGTTTATGTTTGGGAAGCAGCATTAAAAGTGTAAAGACATTGTTAAAATGAAAAAAAAAAAAAGGTAGTTTATAAAGCAATAAGCACAAAACTATTGTAATTATCCTATATATTGATACTTAGAGGCATTAAAAAGCTTTATTCAAATCACAGTATCAACCTGTCAATTTTTAATGATCATATCTATGCCTGTTTGTAAGTAAAACTCATTTGATCTTGACTATTACGAGTTTTAGATTGAATTTTTCCTAAGTTTGTTAACAATAAAAACTATCATTTCTATTAGAAACTTTCTGGTAAATATTCTACTTTTGAAGAGAGGGAATAAGATCTGTATGTTTATTAATAAACAAAATTCCAATGGAAAAATAATTCAAGAATGATTATATAATTGAGATGTTTATAGTACTGAATGGCAAAACTACAGTGTTCTAAAATACCTCCAATTTCCCTGGTCTTTCTTCCTCCCTCCCTTCACTAGTTCATTCTCCTCAGTCAATAGGTACATTACATTCAAGTCTCTCCCAGCCCAGTAACAATAAAAATCCATCCGGGGTGCCTGGGTGGCTCAGTCAGTTAAGCAGCCTACTCTTGATTTCAGGTCACGTCATGATTTCAGAGTTCTGGGATCAAGCACCACCCCCCCCCCCCCAGGCCTCCATGCTCAGCGGGGAGTCTGCTTGAAGATTCTCTCTCTCTCTCTGCCCCTGCCCCTGCTCATGCACTCTATCTTGCTCTCTCTCAAATAAATAAAAATAAAAATCTTTTTATAAAAAAATCCATCCACATAACTCTTAACTACACATCACTCTTCTTCCTTACTACCTTATCCAGAATTCCCTTACTTATCTCCAGTTCATCCTCGATTCATTGACATCCACTTCTACAACATCTACCTTCTGAAATTCCTCTCAGAGCTAAGAAATACCAAGTGACAGGTGTCAAATTCAAAGGTGTCTCAGACTCCTATTTCACTTTCCTGCAGCATTTGATGTTGTTGAGCACACTAGCTTGTAAATAATTTCCTGGTTTAATATTTACAATCCACTCCCTTGGCATCTTTCTTATTTTGCTTTTGTTGTTCCCTTGTATCCTTTCATTTTCATCTCCTGTTCCATCCTAAAATATCGTAGGTGAAGCCCTAACTTCAGTCTTCAGCCTATTGTTCTCCTCTTTCCCTTTCTGCTGTGTCCTCATTCTTTGTCCTATTTTGAATTTTGAATATCACCTTAATGTTGATGGCCACCAAATTAATCTTATTTGACCTGATCATACTTCTGGTCTCTGGAACTAAATTTTCAAATACTCACTGTACAGCTTCATGTGATTGTCTGATTAACACTTCGGATTGAAAACATCCAAAATTAATTCTTTTTTACATTTTTCTTCTCCTACACCAGCAAAACTTGGCCCTTCACCTCCTGTGTTCCAAATCTCATTAATGATGGTAACACCATCCACCAAGTCATCCAAGCTAGAAATTCTCCTTTATCCTCCATATCTGACTGTAAATGAATTCTGACCCATTCTGTTCTTTCCATTCCAACATTTTGGCCCTGGCTTATTATCACCTCATTAATCATCAGAACTATTGCAATAATCTTCTAGCTAGCTTACTTTTCACCTAATGGCTCTCCTCTCCCAGGGCAATATTTCATCCACTCTGCTGAAAAAGATGGGTCTGAAATATATTTTGACTGGGGCATTCCCTGCTTGAAATGCATGCTGGCATGTGAGAGCCAAAATAATTAAATACAAACACTGTATTTTTGACTTTTTAGAATGCAGCTTCAACTTTCTAACTTCAATTTACCTCACAAAAGACTAATTGCTATTCTTCAACCATGTCAATTGCTAGGCATTTGTAAACATACATAGAACTTTCTATGTGTCCAGAAATATTCTAAGCACTTTACAAATATTAACTCATTTAATTCTCTTAACAGCTGTAAGAGTTAAAAATGCTATTATATATTTTTTACAGATGAGGAATTTAGGGACAGAAAGGTGCAATAACTTCAAAGGTCACACAGATAGTAAGCAGCAGAGCCAGGATCTGGACCCAGGTCATCTGGCTCCAAGGTCCATGCTTTTAACCACTGTGTTATTTTATCTACCATCTAAATATGACTTTCTTTAACATTCCCTGCTTCTGTTCTTTAGTGCTTCAAAAATTATTCTCTCAGCTCTGATCCCATGTATTGTGATTCTTACTCCCATCTGACAATGTGTGCTATTATTCTATCTTGTATTTGTGATTTTCCTGTTTGTCTGCAATTTCTTCTAGTGGGATCTCTGTCTCATTCATCTCCATATCAACTGAGTAAGTGTCTAGCAGAGGGAAGATATTCAATCAGCATAATTCTCCTTCAGATTTACATCTTGAGTTATGATGTACCTTTTAAAATATCACATTGAATCCAAGACTTAATGGTGAAGTGATCATAAAAACTGGTATCCACTGATTTCAAAGAGATTGCTATCAAAGACCAAGGCTATAGACACAACACAGGGAGGACAAAAGAGGGCACTAAATCGACTGCCTTTCATGATTACATGTGGATTTTATGGCTTTTCATTTTATATTTATTCATGTGTGCATTTAAGTTTTTTTTTTTTTCTTTTTACAAAAAATACTAGATTCACGTTAAGACTTCAATTTCAACTAGGAATTTTTAATGATTTTCACTACAAAAGTTACACATATATGTATTTGTATATACATTATATATGTGATGGTCAGATAAATATATATGCAATGACAAGATACATTTCATCATAATAAAATTAAATTTTAACAAATAAGTGCACATGTAAAAAGTTAAGGTGAAAGGAAGATGTCAAGTATCCAGTTTCTCCGATAATTGGGAATTTTATTATTTTTTTCTCACTCAAATACTTGATTTGGCTATAAGATTGAACTAGCTAGCCACATGTTGTCTTTAAAGTTGAAAGTACTTTCAACCAAAGACATTTTTATGACCATTTCCCCATGTGGTTCCTAATAAGAACATACTACAAGTAGGCATGATCTCCAAATCAATGTGTAATTATGCTAGAACTTAGAGAGCTTATTGCAGTACTTCTATGTATAGCTGAATTTACATGTCTTAGTGACATTAAGAAAAGTGTTGTTTTCATCACTTATTTCTATATCTCTTTTTTTTAAGCTTTTATTTATTTATTTGAGAGAGACAGAGAACAGAGGGAGAGTGACAGTGAGAAGCAGACTCCCTGCTGAGCAGAGAGCCTGATGCTTAACCTACTGAGCCACCCAGGCGCCCCCGATTCTATATTTCTTGAGTCATCTTAAAAGACCATTTGTCAGCCTGAGAACCTCTTGCATGAAAAGTCTGGATATACGTACCACACTGCGGTGACTCATCAGAGCCATCCCCACAGTCATCATCATGGTCACAAACAAATTGCTTGGGGATGCACACTTCATTATGACACATGAAAGCATTTTCATCACATGTATTATTGGGGGCTAAGAAAGAGATCATAAAGAATAAAGTTAGATGAGTACCTATTTTATCTTCCCCCACCTGAAGAGCTTAGGGGATATATGCTCTTATTCTCAATAATGAATAGTTATTTAGAAAAAGAAAAGTTTGTGCAATATTCCATTCATAATATATATGAACATACATATAAATTCATAATATATATTAACATCCATATATTTATATATCAAATATATGAATGTAATTCAAACTTTCAGTAGTAATACATTCAACAATTCCAGAGTGACCCTGAAATTTCAGGCCACTTAGCAATTTGTAAGTTTGTTGAAGGATGAATTCAAAGGTTTATACATGATTAAAAAAAAAAAAAATCACTCAACTGCAATAATGTGGTTGGGTTTTCTTCTCTCTTCATGCCTGTAGTAATACTAGTATAGTGATAAAATAAACCTTGCTTCTTTGTGAAAAATGGAACTGAAAAGACTACCAAGTGCTAGTAATGCTCCTGATGGAAGTGAAAAGAAAACATCAAAAGAGCTAAGAAAGTTATTATCTCTAAGATGAAAATAAAACTTTTGGGTTAAATTAAGATCTATGGTGTGGTAAACCCAAGCATTAAGTACCACATCAAATTAGGAATATCTAGCCACAAAATGGAATATTGATTTTTTCGGAATCCTGATCTATGACTGTAGTGCCGTAGCAAGGATCCTAACCAAGGGGGAAAATGGTTGACCAAAAAGTACAATAACCTCAGCAAAAGTTCAAAAGCTGGTAACTTGTGCAGAGTGAATAATGGAACAATATGCATAGAATCATAGCAGTTTGAGGAGATCACTTAAAAATTTTCAATTACTTTGTCTTATATTTAAGGGATAAATGCTATGTTAGGACTCAAGATTTGGGATATTTCGAATGTAAAAATAATCTGCTATGTAATAGATGTTAACTAAACTTATTGTGGTAATCACTGTGCAATATTACATATACCAAGTCATTATGTCATACACCTAAAACTAATTCAATGTTATATGTCAATTATATCTCATTTTTATTTTATTATTATTTTTTAAAGATTTTATTTATTTATTTGACAGAGAGAGACATAGCGAGAGAGAGAACACAAGCAGGGGGAGTGGGAGAGGGAGAAGTAGGCTTCCCACTGAGCAGGTAGCCCAACACGGGGCTCGATCCCAGGAACCTGGGATCATGACCTGAGCCAAAGGCATACGCTTAACGACTGAGCCACGCAGGTGCCCCAATTATATCTCATTTTTAAGTAAAATAAAAGAAGAATCTGATATATGCCATTATAGTATACCAGAAAGAGGAAAGTTTTGCAAAAAGTTACTCTACTACTTTTGATTTGTATTATGAGGAAGGTATTTACCTTCTTGCTGCATCTGTTTCTTCATCTGTTTAGTGGGATAATAAAATCTTTCTGATAAACTTCTTCTAAGAACTAGGTGAGGTATATGAAGCAGATCAGCTCATTTTGGGTACTCAATAAATTCCTAGGTGCTATTTAAATTCCTATCTGTGTAACAATTATTTTTGGCAGATCCTCAAAAACATTTCACTGAGATACCGGGGGAATTCAATACTGTAAATAAAAACACCTACCAATGTAATTGGCATAGAATGGGCACTTGAAAAAATTTACATACCTTCTAACCTCCTCCTTCCATGTCTTAATATGGACTTCCCTCTACCTAGAACACCTCTCTATTTCTTCTCTTTGTGCTTTATGACTCAGATAAGGTTATTACTTTTTCTTGAAATCCTTCCATGATACTCCTACTCTTTTTTATATATTATTTCTTTGTCATGATCCAGTATCTTCTCTATATTTCACTCTGACACTTAAGGCATAATGATTCTTTTACAAGTCTATCAGCTCCCTAGCCCCAGACTTCTCCATATTCCAAAAAGGAAATCTCTGCTTTCAAGTCAATAATAATGAAAATAGAGACATGAGTCAGTAAAACAGAAAGGATTCCTTGGATTTAATCAAGTGTAATTTATTTTCCACAAATTTATTTTCAAAAGTGGTGTGGAAGCCACATAGGAGCAGCTTTATAAACTTCCCATTATCATCAAAGTAAAATGCAGTTACTAATAACTCCTCTAACTTTGAACTGTATGACAGCTTATATAACTCAAGTGAATTATGCCAATTCTAATAGATGAATTATTTTTTAAAACATAAGCAACAGAGGCTTATTTGGCATTAACACTTTCAGGTCACTTGAGTACAGTTTGTTGTATTTTAGCATAATTTACTTAATAGCACCCATGTGGTCCAGTGTTAATATGTCTCCCAGGGTGTTAACTTGATACAATAGCAACAGTATACTGGGACCATCTGGATCCCCGAATTGATGCATAATCCTTTATTATGTAGCCCTCAGTAGCCCCATTGACCTTTACAGACACATATATCAGTTTCAAGATCAAAGTGAATTATTCTACAATAGCATGAGTTCTGTGCACATAGGCCTGCCTCAAAGTTTTCTTTTTCCTTCTCCACGTTAACTATTCCCCTCACCCCCATATACACATACCCACATACATACACACACACCTTATGGCTTCAAATAGAGTTTTAAAGACCTGAAGACAGGTCATTGGAGAGATGATTGGCAGAATTCACTTTAATGAGCAGAATTCATAGCACTATTTCTGATAAATTGCTCAGCTCAACAGATCCCCTAAGTGACCTTGGGACCTGCATTCAAATATTCAGCCCCTTCATTCTCTTGATCATGCAGAGGAATTTATCTAAACTTTTACTATTAGCAATTCTGTGAAAATTTCCTGAGGTGACCAAGAGTCAGAAACTTAATAAATCATCTGACCTCCAAAGGTGTTCCCCTGATCCCCCAGCTTCATTCAGCTATATCCATACTATTTTTATCTGACCTAAGGGTTAATACCCTCTCTGTAGGACTAATAGGTGTTTACTGACCTTCTGATGAGTGGTTATTTGGGATCACATCAGCCATTTATAAGAGTGTCTGTAATAGGTAATCTAAAAGCCTTTGTGGGGGTGGGGATGGGGTTCTAAAAAGAAAATAACAAATCTACCACAGTCAGACACAGATCAGGTAGCTACATAATTTCAGAAGTGAAAGGATGAATCTGTGTTCATCAGAACGGTTTTGAAATGGGTGGTCTCACTGTGCATGTTTGAAAATCTCTAAACAGCAGGTGGTTAGAGGGGTTGCTGAACTACTATGATCACAACATCCCCCCTGATTAATTCTGGTACTACCTATGAGTCCAGGGATTGGGAAAGTGAGAGAAAATGCGATGTGGTAAGTACTGAAAAAAGCAAGAGTCTGAGGCAGCTGACTCAGCTTTCCTTCACACAAAGCCCTACGTGTCCTACCGCAGCCTGCTGTGGAGAGCTCATCACTTCCATTTGGACAGTCCCTTTCGCCATCACAGAGCCAGTGTCGTGGCACACAGGCATGTGAGCCCTGGCAGCTGAACATGTCCACCGCACAGGTGGCCGCACCTGAAACCCAAGGAGAGAATGCCATTAAGATCACTGCACGCCTGCTGGGAAAGAGCTAACCTTTCTGTTCCCCTTAGAAAGGAAGGAAACAGAAGAATGTTGCTGACAAGGAAGAGAGTGTTGCTATTTGGAATCATCACATAGTATCCTTCCTATAGATGTTTACACATTTTCCTCTCAGAACCCATTCCTTCCTGTGCACCTATTATATTTCTTAAGGCTACAGGGCAGAAAATAATAAACATCTTTTCTCCTTATACAATGTAGCAAAGCATAGAAATGCCATAGAATTGTGAATAAACTATGATAAAATTTCTAGAAGACTGAACCAATAATAATAATAATAATAATGGCATTTTTATTGCTTAATATATGCTAGGCACTTAATATATTAACTCATTTAATTCTTGCAAGAATTCCAACCAGTAGAACTATTATTGGTCTCATTTCACTGAAAGGAAACTGAGGCTCAGAGAAGTTGAAAAGCTTGCAGAACATCACAAGTTGCACAGGATGCCACATATTGAACTGGGAGTCCAAAACCCTTCTGATTGCTAAGCACCTTCTCTTAACCGCTAATGTCATGACTGTTACTCCCCACCTTGTGCTGTTGAAAAGAATAAATATACCCATGTCTTTTTTGTTTGTACACACTTAATAAATAAAATCTACTTTTTCTCTGCTCTGTCAATTCAATGTCCCTTTAGATGCATGACTTTTTCAAATGTATACAGAAAAAAAATGCTTGCTGGCTTTGATTATAAATTCAAAGGGTCATAGGTGGTTTCTTTGTTTCTCCTTCTATGGGTATAGGGCAATCATATGAAATAGAACATAATTATTTCTCATGATGTTTTCCTAGCACCTAATACAGTTATACATACATATATACATATATATACACACACACATATTAAAAGCTTTATTTATTTATATGAAATACTTGTTGAGTCAATCAGTTACATGACCCTCAGATCATGTTCTAACTTTTCTTTAACTTCATTTTCCTGTGAGCAAAAACTGCCTATAGAAGAGATGCTAAAAGGGCGCCTGGGTGGCTCAGTTGGTTAAGCGATTGCCTTCGGCTCAGGTCATGATCCTGGAGTCCTGGGATCGAGTCCCACATCAGGCTCCCTGCTCAGCAGGGAGTCTGCTTCTCCCTCTGACCCTACCCCCTCTCATGCTCTCTCTATCTCATTCTCTCTCGCAAATAAATAAATAAAATTTATAAAAAAAAAAAAAAGAAGAGATGCTAAAAGATGTACTGCTAGAATTATTTAAAAAAAAAAATGTTAATATCTGCAGGAAGAAAATATGGCTGAATAGAATGATGAGAGATATTTGGTTTCAAACATTTAAAGCAGTGACCAAAATGCTTTAATTATAGAACCATTATCATCTTTCTTTTCAGCTATAGAGTTGTTATGAGCAGATAATGATTTTCAATGTAATGCTTTCAATATGGGGGGCAGCAGGGTGCCAAAATAAAACCCTTTGAGGATTTTTTCCATCTTAAACATGACTGTCCTTGACATATACTTTAGCTTGGAGGATAGGATGGCAAGTGAATATAGAAAAGTCCTCCAGGTAATTCAGATTTGCTCATCTAATTGAGGATCAGTGTTAATAGAATGGGGTTTAATAGGATATCTATTACTGGAAGAAATAATAAAAAATCTATTAAATAAATGTTGCTTTCATTTAAAAATGAATTTACCTGCTATTATGTTTTTAATACCTTCTATAATAAAATCATCTTCCTACAGAACTTATTTTTACACTATTCCTTATTATGATCTATCTTTTTAAGCTTGCCATAAGAATATAAAGTGTCACTTTCATTATTATACTCTCAATTAGTGCCTTAATTTCCATAATATTTTTGTTATTTAGCTTGAGATTTTTAAAAATTGCATTCTCTTTAGTAAGGATGTTTTGATACATGTAAAACTCCTTGTCTACTTTCTTATTATCATCCCAATTTATTCTCAAGGTAGGCATAACAGATATAACATCAATTTGGCTGTTGAGAAATTTAATTCTGTATGACCTTGGAGAAGACTTAAGTGTCTGAGTTTCACTATTTGTAAAATGAGGGGTATGACTAGATAATTACTAAGATACCTTAAGCTATAAGATGGCATAAAGCTCTTTGCGGCTAATTTTCTGGCTCCCTTGATAATATTCAACAGCTTCTGTATTAAGAGCATGCCAAAACATCATAGTCAATCAGAAAGAAAATGGGCCAAAGGAAAAACGCATGGCTTCGTTCCATGCTTACCCCAGCCATCTGGAGACACATTACCTTCCTTAAGGAAATGAATCCCAAGAAAGGAAGAAGACAAGCTGAAAGATTTCTACCAGATCCATCTTGTGCACCTGCCCAGATACAATATTTGATTGTAAGAGTCACTACCCCATTAGGAAGGATTCAAGAAATCTGAATTCAGGTCTTAGATCTGTCATCACTGATTCACTGAGTTTCCTCGGGCAATTTATTAACTTCTATGAGTTTCTCTTTTCTCATCTGTCAAATGATGCAGGTGTACTAGACTACAATTTTCAAAATGGGACCCTCAGATCCCAAGTCAAAACCACTATTGTGCTTATTAAAAAAGCTTATACTTACAGCTCACATTAGAATATTTGAAGGTGAAGATTAAGAATCTTCATTTTTAGCAAACTTCTAAGAAGGCTCTTTTGTGCGCTAAAGATGATAACCACTGAGATAAATTATTTATAAAGTCCCTTCCCAATCCTAGTATATCAGGTTCAGTTTATTGAATGATATTTGGTCTAAAGCAGTCTTTTTTATGTGTCACCAACTTGGTAGTTAGCATATGAAATGCAGCCTGTATTTAAATTAAATAGAGACTGGGTGTTTTGACAACAGGTAAACATGTCCATTACCACTTTAATTCTTTTAAACAAATTATCAGGGCACTGGTAGATGTAGATGTGGCAATAACTCTGAAAAATAAGGGAGAGAGCAGGAGAAATGGAACAAAAGGGCATGGAAATAAATTCATTTATATTGTATACATTGGTCATGTTAGATGATCACAAGAGTTACATAAGGGAGATCTTTTTGTAGCCTTCTAATAGGTAAGGAAAATACAGATGTGGGAGAATTCAACTCTAGTTTCAGAGTCTTTATACCTTCTACTATATTGTGCCCACTCAGGAAGGACAGAGGTATCAATTGAGCCATTTAGTGTAGGGTTAAACAGAGGGTCAAAAAGCAAGATGCTTTTAAAAAGTGGCAACATGCCCAACCCATTGTGAGTAGGTAATTCTTTTGTTAAAATTAAAGAAAGATTTAATAGCAACGAGAAACAAAGTAGTTAAAAGTGACTAGCCAGGCATCTGATTGATTACTGATTCTTTTTCCTTTCAGGGCTTTTTGATAGTGATCTTTCTATATTTATTTGTTGTAAAACTAAGTTGTTTCAGCGGTGTAAATAAAAAGTAGACTTGGGGTGGCTAAAATACCAGAAAATAAATTGCCTGCTTTCAGAGGGCAACTCCAGTTTTATATTATTTAGAGAGAACTTCAGTTTAGCTTGAGTAGTATCAAATCCTATCTACCTATCTCCATGGTACTGACCTAAAAAGCAGGCCACCATTACCGAAATTTAAAAGTGGTGTTACATACACTTAACTCGGTACATGCACCTTATTCTATGACTCAGGTCCTTTTCTCTCTAAAATAGGACAGTAACCAGCTATGAAACAGTACTGATATAATGAGTAAAGATTTTATGCCTATAAATACAAACACACATATAGAAACAAATCAGAAAGAAAGACAAAGAGGCATCTAAAAACATGAGTAGAATGCCTGGTTTTTTATAATAAATTTATACAGATTAAATCAATTCCTTCTTTTACCCCTTAAAAAAGTAAGTTAATAATTCCATCTATTCGTTAAATGTTTGTGATTATTTAAAAGCAATTACATTGGCTTTGTTGCTGATATATAGTAGGACACTCAACCTCTAATCCTATAAAGTTGTTTTTTGAAGTACATTTTAAAATTATATACAATAGCCCTCTTTTTTTACTTCCCATTTAAAATAATTCAATAACAATAACCACTGTAATACATATATACAAACACAAATAGCATCAGTGTATTTTGAAGGGCAAAATAGCAATGCCTATCAAAGGCCATGAAAAATGTTTGATCTTTTGATGCAAGTAAACCTAGTCACTGAGATCTAGTCCAAAGATGTAATTGAAGACTAAAAAAATAAAATTTACAAATACATTCATTGTGTGGATATTCAGGAAAAATCCTAAAAACTGAATGACTGTGTATATAAAAATAGTAGAATAATAGGTTGTCATTAAAATACAAAACCAGCTACACAGAAGTGTATATATAAATTTAATGTTAAATTTAACAGTTTTTATGTATGCTCTAAAATGATAGTGGGTATATATCATATGCCTAAAAACTGAATGAGAACACAGGAGAAACAACTCACCACAAATGCTATCACTTTCATCTAATCCATCCCCGCAATCATCCTCTCCATCACAGATCCAATGTTTAGATATACATTTTTGTGCAGAACAAGCAAATTGGTTCCAAGAACAAGAAGAATCTAGAAGACAAACAAAAATTTTGCTTCAGGTGCAAAAGAAAAAAAAAATCATTTGAGACCATCTTAGGACAGGTCTGACAGTGAGAAAGTCCTTCCTTAGACTTTGCTAAAATAAATTGCCCTATAATAAAACGAGTCGAATTCCTCTTCTCTATGACAGCTCTATAAAGCTTTGACAACAGCCTACGTATTCTCTCTGAGAATTCTCAGAGGGCTTGACTTTGAGCTACTCATTATGCTAGCCACTCTCCCCAAAGTATATTCCTGGGTGTCATTTAAAAACAAAACAAAACAAAACAAAACAAAAAAACCCACAACATCTTGTGCATGGATACAAAACAAATATTTGAAGTGTGGTCTAGTCATCCCTTCTAAATTTCAATTGATTTTTGAACAACCAGAGAAAAAAATGCATCCTAGGCAAGATTATAATATGATATATTCACGAGCATATATATTTGTTTTTAATGATGAGGTGACTAAGGGGGTTTTACCTTGATGACAAGCCCCCAGTTTCATACCCATACATACTAAACACTTAGAGGTTTTACTTCTCTTGAGGACACTTAAGTCTGACTAGTAACATCTAAATTCATGGGCATGATGGCTTGAATTTTATTACCAAATTATGCACTTATCATAGTGTATTCTATTTAATTCCAAAGTTAGGTTTGTGCTCCTCCACCCTCAGCCTATCCCTCCACTCAGCATCCAAAAGGCAACATCCAAAATAAAACCCTTCCAAATTCAAGTGTTCCAAACATAAATTATAAAAAAATAAACACTTTGGTTTCAATCCTATAAACTATTTTAAAACCTTGCATCTCTATTTAAAATATTCACTTAGATGACCTGTGAAAAAGAAATTTAGAAAAACTGCAGACTGGACAAAAATGAAACTAAAGAAAATACAACCATATAATGGCTTCCTGTACAGAAACTATGAATCTACATAAACTATTTGTAAAGTTCTCTGTTAATCCTGTTCACAATCTGGCTCTACTGTGAAGATATATAGCATCTTAATCAAACAAAATGCACCTTCATATTTCATGATGACATTTACTTTTAGAGGAGTTTGACATTTCATAGAAGATCCATTTTTAATCTTTTCTTCTACTTTGTCTATACACCATAGTGTATGTTATTTGTGTTAAATGAAAATAGTGAATATATGCTTTGTTTTCCTGTAGGGAATTTCTTTGGCCTAGAAGTTATAAAATCCATAAATTCTATAAAATAAATTTTAAAAATGCTGTCTTGCTTTGCCAAGTAAGACGAAATGTACACATGAGAAATTAGGAGGTAAGTGGTGAAAGATGAGAGTTTGAGGAAATACAAGTTTAAGTACTATTTAAAGCTATACATGTAATTAATAGAAACATTTAGAATAATAATAGTCAATAACAAATAGGGAGAAGATAATGAGTAATGTGAGCTAAATACCTATTTTTCATTGCAGAAAGTAAATATATTAGGACTTAATAAGTCAGAAAATAAAGGTATATCATTTAGATTGACGAAGATAACCACTAACAAAAGCAGAAAAAGTTAAAAGAAAAGGCTGGGGCAGGAGATTGTTACTCTTAATTACAAGTTCTTCTGTTCTATTTTAATTTTTACCATTTTGTGTTATTTGATAAAAATAAAAATTGTTAAAATCAACTAGCGATATTTTGTATAAAATCCCTATGTAAGAGAACATTGGCATATAAACAATAATGTGGCACATAGAACAAAATACAATATCTCACCACAGTGGAATTCATCAAGTCCATCCTCACAATCCTTCTGACCATCACATATCCAGGAATTCAAAATGCATCTTCCACTAGGACAACCAAAATAATTTTCTTCACATTTGTGTTTGTTTTGAACTGTGATAAAATACAGAATGTAATGTCAAATAATTTAAATTAATCTTAGACTTCCACAATACAGGTAGATAATAAAACAGTAGTACTACTTGAACTGGAAGAGATAAATAACAAGAAAACTTAAATAAAGAAGAGCTGAGATGGTCTCTTCAAGAATGTCAAGGTCAGGACGCCTGGGTGGCTCAGATGGTTAAGCATCTGCCTTCGGCTCGGGTCATGATCCCAGGGTCCTGGGATCGAGCCCCACATTGGGCTCTGTGCTCAGCAGGGAGCCTGCTTCTCCCTCTCCCTCTGCCTGCCTGTCTGCCTACTTGTGATCTCTCTCTCTGTGTCAAATAAATAAATAAAATCTTTAAAAAAAAAAAAAACAAAGAATGTCAAGGTCATGAAAACCAAGAAAAAGCTAAAAAAAAAAAAAAAAAAAAAACGTGACACAGAACAGAGGAGACTAGGAAGACATGATAAGCAAATCCAATCCAGGACTGGATCCTGCATTGGAAAGAAGATACTAAAGGAAAAACTTGTTAAATCCAAATAATGTGGAGTCCTATTAATAGAAATAAAATAAAATAGCTGAGATAATTATAAAGTGAATAAGCCTAAGGCCAAAGAAACATTTTTGGTGGAAAATATCTGTAATTCCATATTCATCAATATGAATAACATTATAAAAACATTAGTGGATTTTTACTGAGAAAGTGGGCATGGTGTTCCTACTGTCCTATATTCTGAGTACACTTTGACAAGGTTTATAAAAGTACTCTCTATAAAGAAAGACAACTTACAATAGAATCTCTAAAATCGTTACACCTTACAGAAATATCACAAGAATAGTAAGTATTTGTATGTAAAATTATTTGTAAATTATATATATTTTTAGATTGGGGAGTATTGCTATAATTATAACTTCCAAAACTGCATATAAAATATTAGATTTTTCTCTACTGAATGTCATTGGTCCCCTTGCACCTTCAAGTTCACACAGTTTTAGACTGACTGGCCCATAGCCAATTTGGAAGCAAATCTTAGAGTATATGTCACACTGTAATAATCTAGTCACATGGTAATAATCACACTACAATAATCCATTGTAACTGTATTAAGATAACAATTCCATTTTATTTTTTCAAATGTCAACTTCATAGATTGAAGATGAAAATAACATTTTTGACAGAATTCACCACTAAACCAAAAAGTCCTGAGTGTGATTTATGTCTTACTTTTTCTTAGGACTAGCCTAGATACAAGCTAAGGTATTTAGACTGACCTATTACTGGCTTCCTGTCCGTCTGTCTATCTGTCTCATCAGTCTACACAAGCTCCCCTTTCTTTCTTCCCCATTATAATCACAATTCTACACTAATGTTAAAAGTTAACTTTTAAAATAATTTATTAATATTAGAAATATATAAAGATCACAAAGTTTTACATATATATGTAATATGTTTATATATATATATATATATATATATGTAAGTTTAATGGGTATCTATTATATGTTGCCTTCATATTAATTTTAAAAATTAACCACAGCTACTGGGCACCTGGGTGGCTCAGTTGGTTAAGCAACTGCCTTCAGCTTAGGTCATGATCCTGGAGTCCCAAGATCGAGTCCCGCATCGGGCTCCCTGCTCAGCAGGGAGTCTGCTTCTCCCTCTGACCCTCCCCCCTCTCATGTGCTCTCTCTCTCTCTCTCTCTCAAATAAATAAAGTCTTTAAAAAAATTAAAATTAAAATTAAAATTAACCACAGCTACAATGAGATACATAACTGTTGTAGAAAGAACAATGGATTAAGAATCTAGACACCCAGGCTCCATGAGTCTAGATCAATGTTACTATATTTCTTTTAAAATGCTTTATGTGATTAAAAATAAAATGTGGAAGAGTTATGGTGAGCCGCAGTCACCAGCACATGTAAAAGCTCTCCACAGAACCAGAAAAGTTCTCCAGTTCCTCCTAGGATGCAGCTAGCCTTTCAAACCCAGAGGAACAAAAATTATATCATAGAATGTTACACATTGTTGAGCAAGAAAACAAAGGAATCTGCTATTGCCCAATTAAGTGATAGATTATGAATTATTAAGAATATCGGTTCTTCACAGTGGATTGTGTGTGTGTGCTGTATAGAACACCTACAGATATAATTTCTTAAAATATTTCAAAAAATTATTATTTGTCAACTAAGCATGGAAAAATGGGTGTGGCGGCAGGATAAGGAGAGAGAAATACAGTATGAGGACACATTTAATAGTTTCCTATAAATCATACCTACTTCGTTATAGTAATTTAACACCTTTACTCCCTGTATTTTTTTAAAAATTTGTTCTCTGAAATAGTTAGATAGGAACAGGATCATGACTTTTTAATGGAACGCCTTCTGCTAAGAATACAGATGACACTTTCAGAGCTTAGGTATATAAAGATGGTTACAAGTCAGATATAAATAAATTACCTGGGCATTTTAATTCATCTGAGTAGTCCCCACAGTCATTAGACCCGTCACATATCCAGCTTGGCAGGACACACAGTGAGGTCGAATTACATCTTATAAACCCTGTGGTTTTCACTCCAAGTTTATAGAAATGTGTACAATCTGTATTATCTACAAAGAGGTAAACAGAAAAATGAGAAACACCTCATCTGCAAAGATTACAAGCCTTCTAGGCAGGTCACAGAAACAAGAAAAGTTAACCTTATTTGAAGAAATAAGAATGCAATTATCCTACACAACAGGGGTTAATTACATATCAATTCTGGACAAGGTTCAGTGAAACACCGGGCTATGTTAGATGGAATGCCAAAGGTACCCAGGGATGAACGAACAAAAGGTAGTGGGTTATCTTACTGCAGTTCTTTTCATCTGAAGCATCTGCACAATCTATGTTCTGGTTGCATCGGGCTGATCTTGGAATGCATGTCCCATCTGCACAACGGAACTCAACAGCAGCACAGGTTGAAACTGGAAAAACAGGTAAATAAATAAATGGATGGATGAGACAAAAGCTATTCCTTGCTCTAACATTTTCAGTACCGACGGTCCCCGACTTACCACGGTTCGACACGATTTTTCAGCTTTGTGGTAGCGTGAAAGCCATATGCTTTCAGTAGAATCTGTGCTTCAAATTTTGAATTTTGATCTTTTCCTGGGCTAGAGATATGCAGTAAGATACTCCCTCTTGATGCTGGGCAGCAACAGTGGGCCACAGCTCCCAGTCAGCCCCGTGATCACGAGGGTCGACAATCAGTACCCTTACAACTTTTCCGTACCCAGACACCATCCTGTTTTTCACTTTCAGTAGTCACTAAATTACACGATACATGCGATCCTTTATTATAACATGGGCTTTGTGTTAGATGATTTTGTCCAACTATAGCCTAATGTAAGTGTTCTGAGCACTTTTTTTTTTTTTAAAGATTTTATTTATTTATTTGAGAGAGAGAGAATGAGAGACAGAGAGCATGAGAGGGAGGAGGGTCAGAGGGAGAAGCAGGCCCCCCGCCGAGCAGGGAGCCCGATGCGGGACTCAATCCCAGGACTCCAGGATCATGACCTGAGCCGAAGGCAGTCGCTTAACCAACTGAGCCACCCAGGCGCCCATCCCTTCTGAGCATATTTAAGATAGGCTAGGCTAAGCTATGACATTGGTAGGTTAGGTGTAGTAAATGCATTTTCGATTTACAGTATTTTCAACTTAAGGATCGGTTTATCAGCACATAACTGCACTGTAAGGTGAGGAAGATCTATAGTTTACCTAATTCATATAATTTTGTTTGGTTTTGCTTTTTTAACTCGGGGAAGTCAAACTTGACCCATGGCTTCCACCCGCACCCCCAAGCTTGGGTTAGATGCCTCATATGTCTTCCCCTGTTGTAGTACTTATAATACTTCATTGCAATTGCCTGTTTATGTATCTGCTCCCCCACTAAGTTGTAAGATCCATGAAAGAAGGGATTGTGCCTGGTTCCCATTATAGTATCAGTCCAGCACTAAGCCAACATACAAAAAAATCCAATGTTGCTGAAAATTCTTTCTCCTTCCAACTTCCAAAGTACAAGGTTATAGCACTAAGCAAATGTCTGAGTGAGGAAGTACAGGGAAATCCCAATCGGGTTGCAAATAGTGGAACATTCCCTGCTTTGATAAAAAAACAGGCAGTCAGAGACAGGAACTGAGATGGAGAAACTGCTGAGCATCTGCTTTATTACTCAGAGGAAATAGCTCAACAATGTTAGAAAGTCTTCCATGCTATGCCATACTCCTTTACATGGCCATATCACTAACATTTGGTATAGGAAAGATGAACCCTCATGCCAAGAAACCTAAATGTGGTACGACTTGTCTCTATTGTTAGAAAGTATGACTTTCCAATTCCCTGCTATGCTTAGATGAAAATCAGTTTCAAAATGCTACTGTCATTATATATACCATATACAGAATAGCTTGTGCTTAATCATATTCCTTTCCACTTTGCTCACACATTCATTTCCATATAATGGTTTCCAGCAATATGTTGTGAACAGGTGCATGACATGCTATGTACATTAGATTAACTTACGTGAGATTTTTATTCCAAATTCAAATTTCCACAGGTTGATTATGTAAATATACAACCTGAAGGGCTCTTCGATTATGCCACTTTCACTAGTGTTGATATTTTAAAGAGCCTATTTAATTATAAATAGAAATTATATCAATTGTAAATGGTTAAAATGCTACCTTAAAATATGTAAATTTTACTCAAGGGTGTGTATGTCATTTGTATTTCATATTGCACTGTTCTTATTATATTTAAGTGTATCTTGCAATTGTATCCTTATTTGTGCTTAAATGATGATTAGAATAAATGTTTTATTTATAATTTGCAATTATAATTGCTTCAGTGTTTTCTTCATTAAAAATGACATCTCATCATATGAAACAGATAATGCTATTATGAGTAGAGATAAATAACCTGTTCCAAAGAAGAAAAAAACTAATGTTCTTCTTTTATGTCTAAAAAGCAAAGTCTCTTACATATACCTTTTTATTACATTTTATATTTAATATTTTTTTCAATAGAAACAGTGAATGGAATACATAACATATAAAGTAATCATGACAAGCATTTACATTCTGTTTCTTACTTTGCTCTCTGTCAGCAATCTCCTATTAAGAGATTGTGTTCCAAAAGATTCCTTATAATCCCTTTATTTAGAAGACAGGATTAATTTCTCCATGAAACAACATTCTAGATAGTGGTAATGTTCCTAGACAGTCTACAAAGATTTATCTCATAATACCCTTGAGTTTCTATCTTACACTCACAGAGTTTAAGGATACCAGAAGAATCCCAATGGGAGCAATCACAATTCACCACATCATCTCCATCTCTCCCCAACTTCCACAGAGAATCTTCTGTGTACATGGCAGGGAGTCCATCTGAGTGGAGATTGGTGGCAGATAGGATGAAGAGGCAAATTATGACTCCATTAACATGAGGATAGCATCTCACATAGTGATGAGGGCTGAAGATCTGGCAATATTACAGTAATGGAGTTTTAAAAACTGTATTGGGGCTCTCAGGTGAAAGTGAACGTAAAGAATACCTTGTGAGAAGAGTAGAGATGTGGAGCAAGTAGAACCAATTTTAAATGGAATTCTGAGAAGAAGAAAGAAAGGAGAAGAACTCTGACTAGATGAAAAGAAACTAACTTTGAAGTTAAAAAGAAGGGTTAGGAGATAGTATTTAAAAGAAAGACATGGGGGAAAGGATGAGGTAGGGGGTCAGAAGAACTGGGTATAGAATAGAATATTTGCAGGATGCCTTTTTCTCCCATTTTCCAATAAAAAATAGGGCTAATGAATCTTGGCAAGGAGGACAGGCAGGCCTATTAGAGTATGTGCAATGTGCAAATAGGAAGACTGTCCCTTTACTTCAAATCCTCTCTTCACAGAGTCCATGACTTGGTATAAAGTTTGAGAACCACCAGAGGGTTAAGCAGGGTGTTAAGTAGCACTGGAATTGGACACACTACGTGGTTGCAGAATTTCATATGCAGCAGAGGCAAGATGGTTGGGGGGATGAACATCTCCAGCATCTGTAGGCAAGGAAGGAGAGGGAGGTGGGAGAAATCCATGGGAATTCAGGAACTTTATTAAATAGTTAAGCAAATACCTCTTTTGCCAAAACCTCTTCCTCTATGTTCCTTCAACTATATTTCTTCCTCACTTTGGTCAGTCAAGTATTGAAATTTGTTTCACCCTTAGGGTGACTTTTGAGGGAGAAATATGTTGGAATCTCTAATTTGTCAAGTGAATATGAAAGCTTTCTGACAATTTTTCCTCAGGCTAAAAGTCCTGAAAAAGAGAGAAAAGAAAATAATGTAGTCCGAATAAAGATAAGCCAAGTGAGAAATACTAGACTTTTCCCTCCAGATAGTCCAAAAGTAAAAATAAGCCTACAAAATGTGAGTGAAAACATACTGCAGCCACCCCGGGAATAGCAATGAGATACTACAAAGGAAGATCTGACAGGGATTGTGGGTCAAAGCAGCACTAAGAGAGAAAGTAAAACCATTCTTCCCCTTCACATACTTTCTTAATTTTCCTATTTCATCCACTTTCTTTATTCCATGTCAGTTAAAATATTTACTGAGATAGGAAAGATATAACATTGGTCTTTCTGTGGTTTTTAGGACATTTCTTATAAGTAACTTATGTTTTCTCTTCCAACTTCCCTGCCCAGCCTGCAGCACATGATGAAAGAAAGAAGGAAAGAAGAAAGAAAGAAGAAAGAAAGAAAGAAAGAAAGAAAGAAAGAAAGAAAGAAAGAAAG
>NW_023270377.1:87280717-87307739 GCF_011800145.1 Mirounga leonina | reverse complement strand
AAAGAAAGAAAGAAAGAAAGAAAGAAAGAAAGAAAGAAAGAAAGAAAAAGAAAACTAAATTTTCTGTCATATCTCTTCTGTTTACTTTCAAACTACATCTTTTATTCAATTTATTGCTTAGGCTCTAAAGGTATGCAAACCCAGAAGGAATGATGATTTCATCTATAGGAATGCTTATCCTTTTCCCTCAGTTTATTGTTTGTAGAATCATCAAAGTTTTGCTATGAACTTAAGAAAAAAAAAAAAAAAAAGCTAATACCAGTTTCCTTTCCATTAGAACTACTTAGCTTTTCAGTCACCTAAAGGTATCCAGATGACCCAGGCAAGTTCCTGTACTTCCCAAGGAGAGTAATTAGACCCATCTCAATAGGGAGAGAAGGAGGGATACCATGTACTCTCTCCAACCTGTTCGCTCAACCTTTCACACACCAGAAGAGGAAATCAGCGTGACAAACTTTCTGAACAACTCTTCAGGTTACCCCCCTCCACCCCGCCAGATAGCCTGGTGTCTAAAACTCTCAGGGCAGTAATAAAAGATTTACAAGGATTTAGGGTTTTGCTTCCCTTCAAAAAGAGAAGAAACCAAAACTGATTCCTTGGAACATCCATTTTCACTCTGCCTTGTGGAATAAAGATAATGATAATATTAATTACTATGAACATCTAAACTAAAGAAATAAAAGTGTAATAGTACTTCAATTTACAGATGTTTTCACTGTCACCTCTCTCCATAGCCTATCAAACTCTCTCTGTATATATTGACTTTTTATTGTACTAATTCAAATTCTTCATGTCTTACTTTAGTCACATTTAAAAAGAATAGGTGGTTTGTGTGTGTGCATGTGTGCACATGTGTGTTCCTTCACATTCTAGCTTGATATTTTTATCTTTATCCTAGTTTAATGCCTTTATTATATTCTCCTTTCCTGCTTGCAAATAACTGATAAAACATGCCCTTTTGGGGGGTCTACTTCTAGTTTTCTTTCCTTCTTTCTTCCAAATACTTATCCATTTCCCTTTACTTATTCCCAGTATCTTACTATATTTTATCATTTTTAATCTTTTATAGGCAATATAAAATAACAGCTGATTTAATCTGCACAAGTATTTGGCTCTTCCTAAACTAGTCTCAAACTTAGATAGTAAGCTACTCAAATGTTTGGCCAACATCCTATAGTCTAAAATGACAGAGTGACTTCCGAACCTTTCTCTACCTACAAAATGATCTGTGCACATTCTATCCTCTTCCACAACTTTGCATCGCCTTCTCCTACCATCTGTACCTCACATATTTCCTTGACCATCAGTCTTTCCTAAAAATAGTCTTATTCACTGTATTTACTCCTTCACCATCCATTTTCTGCACCAACCCAAGGAGATCTGGCTTTTCTTTACCATTCTGCTGAATTGACTCTCATGAAGGTAACCAAGAGATTATCTCCTATTTGCCAAGTTCAGTGACCGTCTAGTCTATACCTGCCCTCTTGCCTTCCCTTAACACCTTACAATGCTAACTGATTCTCCCTTCTTAAAAATAATAATGATAATAATAAATTTCTTATTAAAATCTTTCTATTAGTCCTGTGGTCCACTTCTCCTTTTCTTATATTATTAGTGTCTTTAATTTTTTATTTCAATAGGTAATTCTGATGTACTCCCCTATGACTATTACTCTATACATCCTATGAGCTTTCTCTCTGTATTAAGTCCAAAATTAACACTTCTCTTCTAAATCCACTACCTGAGCCCCAGATCTCTATCTATCTAAATGTCTCTGGAACAGTTCCTTCTGAATGTCTACAGGTGCTCTACTCTCAGAATGTAAAACATCTTTATTACCTTATCCTTGATCCCACATGAACAAAAGACCCACAAAAATAAATTTAAAAATTAATGAAAGACAAATAACAATGTAAAAAGAGGGGGGAAAGTTCAGAAAACTTGTCTATTCTTTTCCACGTTTTCTCTGTTTATTACCTGAGAAGACCTGTTATGCCACCTTTTAAAACTCTGTTGTATCTGTCTCCTTTTTATTCTTAGCTGTGGCTGCTTTGATAGCCTCCTGTTTTACCTTTCTCATCTCAGCATTATAGTTTTCATTTGCACAAGCATAGTTTTTCCCCCTGTTTTTGAAATGTAAATTTGATTGCATTGGTTCTCTTTTGGACCTTCAGTGACCTTTTGGTGACTACAAGGTGACGCTCGTGTTCCTTAAAATGGCATCAAAAAACACCTTCAAGTCCTGGCTCCTTCCTCTAACTTGCCTCATTTTTTTTTTTTTTTAAACCACTTGCCAATATACAATCTGGCTCTAACAATATCAAATTTATTTGCAGCTTTTGATAGTAGTTTCTCTACTTGGAATTGCCTTCTATTTTGATCATTCTACTTTATTTATACATGATTGCATCCCCCTAAAAAAACTTATAATCATAAAACCTGATATATACCTTCATCTCTTTAAATAACTACCTTTATTTGGAGTTTTAACTCCTTAAGGGCAGGGAGATGACCTATTAATTTTATGTCTCAGTCCTTAATGCATTTTACGCAATGAAATGTGTTCAGTGAATGAAAATTTTTAAAGGGATATTGGTTTAGGAAAATCTGTTTGGGGTCACCTCGGTGGCTCAGTCAGTTAAGCATCTGCCTTTGGTTCAGGTCATGATCTCAGGGTTCTGGGATCAAGCCCCAACATCATCGGGCTTCCTGCTCAGCGGGAAGTCTGCCTCTCCATCTCCCACTGCCCTTCCCTCTGCTCATTCTCACACTCTCTCTAATAAATAAATAAAATCTTAAAAAAAAAAAGAAAAGAAAAGAAAAATCTGTTGGGTCCAGATTTTAAGAGGCCCTGAATATCAGACTAAAAAACTTCTTTATTCTGCAAACATCAAGACTCCATTTGTGATTCTTTTTTTAAAATTTTTTTAAGATTTTATTTATTTATTTGACAGAGAGAGACACAGCAAGAGAGGGAACACAAGCAGGGAGAGTGGGAGAGGGAGAAGCAGGCTTCCCACGGAGCAAGGAGCCCAATGCGGGGCTCGATCCCAGGACCCTGGGATCATGACCTGAGCCGAAGGCAGCCGCTTAACCAACTGAGCCACCCAAGCGCCCCTCCATTTGTGATTCTTTATCAGGGCCATGATTTAAAAAACAAGGTGAATGCTTACATGGCATTTACTATATGCCAAGTTCTGTTCTGAGTTTATTTAATATTAATATACTCATTTAATTATTGCCTCTTTTCTTACAGCTTGGGAAACTGAGGCACAGAATCATTAAATATTTTACCCAAAGACACAGAGTCAGTGTTGGGGCCGAGATTCTGACCTAAGTCACCTGGCTTGCTGATTGATGCCAGTACTCACTCTGAGAACACATTCAATGATATATTATAGTATGACTACAACCTTGGGATTAACTGGGAAGAGTAGAGGCAGGGAGACCAGTTAAAGGACTATTGTGTACTATGATGATACTTTGAACCAAATGTTAATGCTTGGTACAGAATTGTGAGCAGCATCTGGTTCTCATATAGCCTTAAGGATTAATTTTAGAGATCCTCAAGGAATTAAACATAGGGAATTTAAGAGACGTAGACTGCAAAGGCAGTATACAGGAAAACGTGGAGTGGGTTTTATTCATGAGGGTGTCTGAAAACTAAAATGGAGTGGGATATCATGGTACGTAGTTGGACAGTATTGGTCCTTCGTGCTTTGGCCATATTGTGTAATGGAGATTTACCAAAGATGTATGAGAAGCATAAGGCTATAAAAAGTTAACTATTGGGGCGCCTGGGTGGCTCAGTTCGTTAAGCGACTGCCTTCGGCTCAGGTCATGATCCTGGAGTCCCAGGATCGAGTCCCGCATCGGGCTCCCTGCTCGGCAGGGAGTCTGCTTCTCCGTCTGACCCCCCTCCCTCTCATTCTCTCTGTCTCAAATAAATAAATAAAATCTTAAAAATAAATAAATAAATAAATAAATAAATAAATAAATAAATAAAAAGTTAACTATTGAAAGTAAAACTCTTGACACATTTTACTTAAAGCCAATGAGAAAAGGTGCTATGTTGTAGGCTCCTGATGGTGCAGAGGGATTTCTGAATTCAAAATGCAGCTAAGGTATAAAGTTCTCAGTTTTGCTTTAGAAGGATCTCTAGAAATGAAGCTGACAGAAACATCCGAGAACATTTTAGTTGCTTTTACAATTCCCAAAGCTCCACCATAAATTTAATTCTTAGTGTTTTAAATGATTGCATTTTAAGGTACATAAACCTGGGTTATACAAATACCGGTGTTATAGTAACATCTTTAGACAAGACAAGCACAAAGGTATAAATGCCTAAACTGGAGGAAACTTGAAACCCTCATCTTAATTCCTAAATGTAGTATTGCTAACTTGTGACAGACAGAAGGATAGGCAGCCATTTTTGTGTGTGTTTTAAAATAACTGGGAGCATAGTTAAAATTTTATACATCAAGTGACTGCTATTGAATGTTGCAGGTGAGATGTGGTTATTTTTAGTTTATTTGAAATATCTAATTGAAAGGGGGTGGGGAGGAGCAAATATTTGAAATGTGGAAAACCCTAAACTTTTTGGTAAGGAATTGTAATTTCCATTTCCATTTTCTTTAAGGACATAAAAGGTTGATAATTGATGTAGTTAAATTGAACCATAACCATTGGTGATCATGGGGCAGGTAATTGGAGCCTGCAGAAGAAGTTATAATCTAGGAATTTAAAAAATTAGATCCTGAAGTTTATGTTTAATTGCATCAATTTCTGTATTTATGTGAATTTATAAACTGCAGAAAGTTTTGAATGAGGTTGATCTTGTCTAATATAAGTAAATGAGTCTGTAGACTGTGATCTCCCCAAACTAAAAAGTATAGTACTTGGAATTGTGTTCTTTATGGTTGTAGTGTTGGTAAAGCACTAATAAGCAGAAAATAAAGGAATTACACAGTGGGGAAAAAAAAAAAAAAAAGGACTATTGTGTTAATCCAGGCTCAAGGCAGACTGAAAAAGATATTTCAAAGAATTGCATGATTTACTGATATATGGACATGTGGGTGATAAAATATGGTAGAAAGAGGAATCAAGGATAACACTAAGTTTTCCTGTCCAGTTGTTAGGAAAATGATGAGGTCATGTGAAAAACAGAGAATTGGGAAGTGAAGGAGAGTATTTTTTGGAGTAGTACATTCAGTATTACACATTCTGGTAGAAATGTCCAATAAACAAGGTGGTAGAACTGAAGAGGTGAGAAATGACCAGAGTTTTGAAGTGAGCAAAGGGATAGAAACCAGAAAAGAGAATATAGTCATAATTTCAATGAACTCTACTAACTCCCTTCCAACAGCAATTACCAAAGTGTGGTCCATCTATATTAGCAGGTGCTGTATACCAAAAAGGTGAAACCACTGTGGTCTCAGGAACACACAGTGGAAAAGTTCAGGAAACACTTAGCATAATAATATTCCTAGGCTGATGCCACATACATTTACCTTTACAGTCCAGTTCATCAGAATTGTCCCCACAGTCATTTTCACCATCACATAACTTGCTGTGAGGAATGCAACGCCGATTGTAGCAGGACTTGAAACCTCTTCTACAGCTTCTGTTTTCTTATAAAGAAAAGTAGAAACATAATTGGGGGTCTTATAGAGATATTTTTACAAATAGAAAATCATAGATGAGTTCTCATGTCATAATGATTGGATTGTGGATCTATAAAAAAAAGTGCTATGCAGTATCAAAGCTCTGGATTAGAATAGTCATGCATTATCAAGTGATTCATTCATTAAAAGACCTTTTGACTGAGTGCTTTAACTTCAGTGATGCACATTTGGAGACATCTTCAAATTATACCACATTATTGTTTCTGATATTTGTGTCAGCACAGAAACAAACATATATTCAACTCTCAAGATACAAGTCTGTAACTCAAAAGTCCTAAGACACTCTCAACACCTATCTCCTATCTCCTCTGCATTTCATAAGGCTTTCATAACAAGACAAAAAAAGGGGTAAAATATGTATTCCTGAATCAGTGAATCAGAGGGTTACCTAAATATCCATAAATTTCTCTTAAACATCATCTAAAAATGTCTACCTGAATTTCCTAAGGAGAAGAATAATTGCGTTCTGAATTCTATTTACCTTGAAGAGAGTCTCCTGACATTTTCCAGTTTCTGGCAGAAGGTACCACTTAGAATAATAATAGCTGCCATTTACTGAACACTAATTTTGTGCCTGGCTCTATATGGAGCAAATGTAAACATACATTTGTTTATTCCGTGCTCTAAACCAACATTCAAACTAGGTTTGTTTTGTAGTGAGAAACTAAAATATGGAGAAGTACCCTTGCTCTTACTAGTCATTCACTAGTAGGGTTAGGAACAAAGGTTTAACCTCAGGTGTGATTACAAAGCCTAGAATCTACCTAGGGTTGTCAAACTACAGCCCACAGGCCAAATGCAGCCTGGAGCCTGTTTTTGTATAGCTCTGACACTAAGAATGGTTTTTATATTTTGAAATAGTTGTAAACCAAAATTTTTTAAATAAAGGATATTTCACAAAGAGCATTTTTGGCCCACAAAACCTAAAATACTTAACTAGCTAACCCTTTGCAGTTAAAAGTTGCCAACCCCTGCTCATGTGAATATTATCTTGCTTCTCAGAAGGTAAAAATAATGTGAAATGTATTTTCAAGACAATTCATAATAAAAGCAAATTTGCAAGCTATTATTATTATATTTTTATATCCTTTAATATTTTCATAGTGTATAGAGTTTAACCATTCATTCAAATGAATAAGCCATTTGAGGTAAATTCACTAAAATTTTAGTTACGGATCAGTCATGGGCAAATTACATCTGACTATCATTTTAACTGAGAGTGTGTGATCCTGCAACATAAAAGAATGCGAGAACTGCCTGCAAATTTCCCAAACTCTACCTTCCTCTTATTTTAACTGCTCTTTGATTATCTAGGTATAATTATTATCTAATAGAACAAAGGAGAAAAGTAGAAATCAAATATAGCAACTCCACATACAGATTCCTGAATTTTATAGAGCATACGATACCAATACTCTAATATTATAGTGCAAAAATAAATCATACCAATTTAGAAATAATCTGGAACAATTCTACAGTAACTATTAATGATTACACATATACAACTTTCCAGGAAAAATAATGTTGTGATGAAGGCAAATATCAGTTGCTTACTGGGTTCCAAAAGCCAATCTCTACCCCCAAGAGAGAGTGAAAGGTTGACTATCACTTAGTGTCACCTATAAGGCACAGCTGGAGGAATTCCATGCTTGATGAGGAGGATGGTTAATGCAATCAGCCTTTGTGCCCAAAGACACTAACCCTGGGCCAATCCTGGAGGCAAGAATAAGGACAACTCTTTGGTATTAACTCAACAGCATGCTATTGTTGACCGATAGCAGAACTTTGCTGCCGAGTAAACTTACAATATCCACCAGTAACTAATATTTCTGCCTTACATTTTTAGGAATGTAATCCTAAAACCTATCGCTACATGGCTAGACAGCTTAAAAGAAAGGCCCCTGTTGTATTTAAACTTGAACTTTGTCGATGGAAAGCCATGAGGAAATTCTTCACTGAATATGGTGGGTCCCAAAAAGGACATAAGGAGTCCCATTTGAAAACACAAAGCCAAGGGGCGCCTGGGTGGCTCAGTTGGTTAAGCGTCTGCCTTTGGCTCAGGTCATGATCCCAGGGTTCTGGGATCGAGTCCCACATCGGGTTCCCTCCTCGGCGGGAAGCCTGCTCTCCCTCTCCCACTCCCGCTGCTTGTGTTCCTGCTCTCGCTATCTCTGTCTCTGTCAAATAAATAAATAAAATCTTAAAAAAAAAAAAAAAAGAAAAAGAAAACACAAAGCTAAAATCCATTACCTTAGACTTACATGTTAATGAGAGACATTAAGGAAATCATACATGTGAACCAAATGGAGACAACCAAACCAAAAACTATGAAAATAATTACAAACTTCTCTCTGAAGTGAAGACATACATCACATATGAGACACTTACCACAGTAGAGCAGTTTTTCGTCTGACTTATCCTTACAGTGAGGCGCTCCATCACAGGTGAGCTGATAGTCAATACACTCTCCGTTTCCGCACTCAAACTCTGAATACATGTTGCAAGATGAATTTTTAGCTGAAAGGGATCAATGTTTTGACTCACTAACAAACATTTCTGATACCATGACAATTTTTCCCCTTAATCTTTATTATAAAATGGAACTAAAATTTATCAAAATATAAAATCAAATAAAGGGCAATGGTTTATGGCATTTCTTTAACCAAAACAATTAAAAGGAACACCTTTTTGTTTGCTGTTTTTACGTTCCATTTCTAAAATTTTCAGGAGTTGCCTCACTTCATTTTTCTTTTATACCTATTTGTATATTTTGCTAATTATTTTGTGACCGTATGTGTGGGAAGAAGGATGGGCTTACATTTGAGTGATCTTGCTTAGCAGTCTACCTTAAAAACAAATAGTAAAAAAGAGCCAGTTAAAGGAGTTCTGTACGTGTTGAGAGAGGTTTTGTGTGTGTGTGTTTTCTTATTGAAAACTATAATATACTCTTCAATACACTGAAATTTTCCAGTACATAGAGTTTTCATTTTTATTTCTTTATTTATTTTTGTTTGAGTATAGTTGAAACATTAGTTTCAGGTGTAGAGTTCTCATATTTTTATGCTTGACTTGATTCATCTCATCTAAATCTACCTCCAACTGATCTTCCTCCCCAGCTACCTTTTTAAAAAGTCTCAGTCGCAGCTTTCGTCATTCAGAAGTACTGGGATTGCTCTTGTTCTATCCATGGTGAGAGGTACCAGGGGTAGGACGGCCACACCGGGCCAGCAACTACTCTTTGAGATGCACAGGAAACCGTGGGTTGAACTGAATCATGTGCACCAGAAGCTTATAGGCTCCAAATGACCACTGCCATCATGTCCCACTTCTAAATCTCAAGATTTTCATAATAAATTAAAAACCTGAGTTTTTATGTGACTTGCCCAATCTGTGAGCCCAGACCAATAGCAACAAAGTACAAACAAAAAACATCTTTCTACAGCTAGGTTTCATCCCTGGAATGACAGTATGTGACCCCTGTTTTAGAAAGATCTCTCCTGAGGAAAATAGACCTATTTTTATTCTTAAGTAATAGATTCACCAGCAAATGTTTGGAATCCAATTTTGTGCTCGCATTATGTGTTGTTTGCTTGCTTGTACTCACTCCATTGCTTGTTGAGTAATTGTACAGTGAAATCCAGTCATGCTAATTATATTGGAGGTAATTGGAATTCATTTATCTCTACTAATGCAGAAAACATAGCTTAATTTTATAATTTACTATCAATTTCTTTTCAAAGCTGTATTTTAGAAATATTCAATTACACAGCTACCAATACTATTTGAAGTTTATAAAACTATAAAAACAAAGTTTTATTTTATAAAATAAAAAAGTTTTATTTCTTTATTATTCCTAGAATTTATCTCATTTTACAGATTATTTATCTATCTATTGTCTATGACTTCTAACTGAACTCTTCCAATGTTCATTTTTTTCACTTTCCAAAAATTTTTTTTTTTTCTTGGTGCAGACTAAATTTGTCTGGTCAGGTAGAAAGTCATTTTAGAGAAAGTAACAAAGAATTTAAAAGTCTAAAAATATCATTAAGTTCAAAGGAACAAGTGTTAAGAAGGGTACTGACATTACCGCATATGATCACATTTGAGCATGAACTGAACAAAATTCACTTACTGAGGGGCTATTGACTTTCCCAACTTATTCTATCTACTTTCAACACATCTTGTTTAACTTCTCACTTCTAATGAAAACTAACTGTTATGACTGAAAATGCAAATTTTGCTTTTATAATCATTATGCCTCTGAGGGACAAATATTCACAACAAAAATGTTTTTATTATGTAAAATCAAATCTTACATAAACACAATTCTTGCTTAGGTACGTTCATTTGAAATAGCATTGAGTATTTTATACTTCTTTGCAGAAACAAAAATATAGTTCAGTAGTCCTCTAACTCTCTTACAAGATAATTGCTTAAATTATATTTGTTATTCTTATTTCTGTTGTGGATGTTGATAAGGTTAGGAACGTTGTGTAAAATGGAATTGCCTAATCTTTCTGTCAAGAGTTATGACAACACCTGATTTTCCTTCCCTTGTCCTGAGGGAGGTGTTAGTAAATGGTCTTTCACCCCGTCAACACTGCCATTAACATTCATGAACTGCCCTGGGTGAACTAATTCAGATGTGGACATAGATATGCCAGAAACATCCTCATTTCCCAAAGATGGATTTGACAAGAAGTTACTCTCCAATCTCTCTGCTGGACCACAGGATTTCAATATGAATGCACCATGGATACAGGACGCTTCTAGAAAGGTCTGTCAGCTCTGAGGAATCCAGTATCACTCTACAGTTGCATGTGAGTACAACTGTGCTTGTTTAAAAGGTAGTTTTCTTTCTGATTCATTCCCTCTCAGCCTTAGAGAGAAGCAAGTGGCTTAGTAGGGACAGATGTATCTAATCTATTTTGGAGCAAGGACAGGCATCCACTGTGTACAAATAAGCCTTGCTGTTTTGACTAAAGGCATTGCTTTTCTGCTAGCTTATAGTGACCTGTGGAAGAAACATGAGTGATTCTAATGCATGGCTAACACTCCGGGCTTACAGATGGCATCAGATCCAGACCATTACAGCTGAAACCACAAAAGCAAACTGAAAGAGAGAGTTTAAGCAATTGCCTGAGCAATTCAAGGAAGTGTTAGGTTACTAAGAAATATGGGGATTTGTGGCCTGAATTATTAAAGTTGGCTGTCTTCATTTAAAGTTCACTGACCAATTGCATCATTCCCTTGTTTGCATGGGCACAGTCTTAAATATAAGTCTTTTACTTCTTTCGCTAAGAGGTGCCCCTTGGGCTGTGACCAATTTGCAAAGTGAAAAGATATGTGTATATTCTTGTCTTAGGTGCAATAGTTTTCAAGGTAAAGAAAACGATGTTAAAGTGCCTGTATTAAGGTACACAACAGATAGAAGATCCTCCTGGTAAATAAAGACCAAAAGAAGAATGAAGATAAAGATGAAATATACTTATACCATCTATTACTTATTTTTATAATGTACACATATCCAGCTCGGTTGATTTTCTAAAATGAAGGTATAAGATGAGGATATAGAGAAGAGAAAAAAAAGCAGAACAATTGCCACATCCTGAGAGTGAGTTCACCAGTTTCCAACAAGATGTTTGTGTCTTGTCTTTCTTATACACAAATAGTCTTAATGTTAAGGATAAATTAACATTCTTTATGTTGCTGGCTAATTTCTCATGGCAATATTGGAACACTTGAATGCTTATTTATTTTGAAAACAGTTTGAAAATTTAGCTGTTAATAAGTGTATACTGTAATGGTACTAATTAAAGATTGTAATGCCTTTTGGGAGGTATAAACATCATGCAAGGCTGCAATGTTACGTTCTTAATTAACTGTTTGGAAATGATTACAAATAAGCTGCATGAGCCATTCTCTCTCATTTACATACTGTGAGGGACTGAGTGGTTTTACTACAAGGCTACTGATCTGCTGCCTATATACTGGTTTATTTCAGCTTTAATTAATTTTGCTATTGACTTAATTCTCAAAGTTGTAACCACAACTTTTCACGTGATTTGCAGGTATTTCTCTAACCAATCCAACACCTTCCAGCCCGCAATAGGGAGTACACCATTTGTCACTGTTCTGGTTATCATTATCTATCCCATGGTGTTACAACTAAGTAGAATGGTGAATCGAGTTCTTTTTAGAATAGAGAGACATGCCAACTGGCAGGGACACAGTGTCCATGTGTGCCTTTTGAGGAATGATGTCATATCTCATTTCATTGTCTTTACTTACTCACACATCTGTTGTCATCTAGTAATATTCGATCCCCCCTGCAGGAACAATTCACTCTCCCGTTAGGAGTTAAAAGGCACAGGTCATGGCAACCTCCATTTAATAATGAACATGGAGAAAGTTCACCTGCAATGAAGAGGCTTTATTGGTAACATTTTATATTGAATTTCTATTCTATGTTAGATAGAGATTAACAGTAAACTGTTAGGCTGCCCCCATCTCTCAGAGATATAAACAAGGAAGATTCAGGACTTTTGAACATGCAAACATCACAAGAGATAAGAACATTAGAAAAACATGTAACATAAGTCATTACATTACATCTTCTAGAACATTAGTCAAGGATGCCACGGCATCAAATGAACTAGTATCACTTAAAAACACACTGACACTTCAGGCTGCAATTTTTGTAGATATTCCAGTGATTAAAGAACTTTTAAGCCCAGATGTAAAGCTTATTTATCAAGAAGTATTATTTTCATGGAAACAACTTGATTGGAATATTCAAAGATTGAGAGTGAGAGAGAATAAATTTCCAGAAACAAGTGATTAAAAAGGAATTGTTCTTCTGGTGAAAATTAAAAACTACAGAAGTTACCTTGAGCATTTCAGATAATTTTAATGTACTGAATAGTCAAATCCTAAACACTATCCCCAGGAACTTTAAGAAAACAAAATCCAACTAAGTATTACTAGAAAACATAACTTTTTGAGAGATTATATAATTAAGAAATACATTTGGCTTCTAGTGTAACTTACAGCTATTGGTGTCATTGGCAACAGCTATGATTCCCATTGGTTGATGTGGAATATCAGAACGAAGAATTTTTGTATCTCCTCCTGTGTACTTGTTGGAACGCAGAATAGCTCTTCTTCCCCAGTCTGACCAGAAGATATAATTGTCATAAACAGCTAAACTGAGGAAAGTTCCTGGCCCAGATTTGACAATCACCTGAAATAAATGTAAATATATATATATTAAACGAATATATAGATATTCCTATATCCACATCTAGTTTTGCTTCAAAAAATTAAAAAAAATAAGATTAGTTGGATTTAATCAATAAAAATCATCAGATAAAAATGCATTTTACTAAATGTATTATCATAAAATTCTTTATAGCTTATTTTAAATGTTTTAATCATTCCTAGTGTTTACAATATGTTTATTCAATATTTTAAGTATATCTCTATTTACTAATCATTCATTCCATATAAGCAACTGCATTTTTTCAGTATTATAAAACAAAATCACCAGGTCAAAAACATGAGATTATGATTACTAATAAACATTTATCTTTATTAAGAATCATCAAACATCCAGTGAACACTCATCAGACTCTCAAAATATAAAAAGAACATAAAGAACTATAAGACCCAGGTTTTTCCTTCAGGAAAATTTTCACAATGAATGATTAAACCAGATATATATGTACTGGAAATAAAAGTTTAAAAATAAATACCAAACTTCCACTTAGTCCAAAATAAAGGACTAGATTACCTTCTCAATAAAACAACTAAAAAACTGAACAAAATATATAAAACAAGGCTTTTCAGTATATTGGACATCAGGTAACAAAGGACAAAGAGTTCTAATTAATTTAGGAAATAAACTGAGTGTGTCTCATAATGGCCATGGCTAAAGCCCTGAGAGAGATTCAGGTAGCGGCATAGCAGAGAAGAACCCAACAGAACCTAGACAACACCCTGAGTGGGATAGGGCTGAGAATTAAAGGAGGACAATGGGGTTAGATCTCACAGGGAAGAGAATGTAATTGAAAGAGAACTCTAGATATCTGCATAGGGCTGTCCTAGGGGATTCAGCAAAGTATTGTGCACATGCACAAGCATCTGAAGCAACAAGAATTAGAAGAGTTCCCAAAATTCACACAGGTCCATGAATTGTGCTTGTAAACACCAACGAGACTAGAAAACTTTCCAATTCTGGGAGTCTGGATAGAGTAGCTGGAAGGGTCTTGCCTCAGCAATGTTAATTAATTAACCCTAGACTAACTCTGCTCTACTCCTAACAAAACCTAAAGGAAGACCTCAAAGGATCAAACTGTTCCCAAATAGCTTAACTGGTTCCCAGGACAGAGCTCAGGTATTTTAATGGAAATAGGAAAAATTTACCACTAAGCTACTAGGCAAGAAAAGACACAAAAGAAGAAGAAATGTCTCAAATTAATGCCCTCAACAAAAATGCTAAAACTAAAGTATAAAAAGGGGGGGGGGAATAAAGATAGAGAAATCAAAGAAATAGTAAAAAGAGAAAAAAGCAATAGAGAAAAATCAATGACATTAAAAAAAAATGGTTGAGAACCATAAAATGGACAATACATAATGACGAAGTGGGGTTTATTCCAGAAATAAAGATTGATCTAACATTTAAAAAATCTATTAGTATAATTTACCATACTAACAGACAAAAAAAGACAGCACATAGGAAGATCTTAATAAATGCAGAGAAATTACTTATAGGATCTAACATCCATTCCTGATAAAAACCCAGAATAGAAATTAAACTAAGAACAAGAGGAATGATCACTCTCACTTCTACTCAAACTTGTTCTAGAGTTTTTAGTCATTATAATAAGGCAAGAAAACAATTTTTGTTGTTGTTACAGATTGGGGAAAAAAAGAGGATGAAATCAAACTGCATTTATTTGCAGGTGAGATAATCCTCTACATAAAAAATTCAATAGACTCTACAAAAAAATAAAAAGCTGCTTCGACTAACTAATATACCTAGTAAAGCTGTATGATACAAGATTGCTACAAAAAATTCCATATATTAACAATAAATAATTGAAAATTAAAAAAAAATTTACAGTGGTATAAACAAATATGAAATACTTAGTGACTTACATAAAAATAGCTATAAAAACCTAAAAACTACAAAACATTGTTAAGAGAAACTAATAAAACCCCAAATAAATAAAGAGAAATGCCCTATTCATGGTTTGTAAGATTCAAAACTATTAAGATACATCTCTCCTCAAACTGGTAAATTATACCTAATCCCCATAAAAACTCAGCAGACATTTTCTAGAAATTGACAAGCTAATTCCAAATTTTGTTTGGAAATACAAAATATCTAGAATACAAAAAAATGGTAAAAAATAAGTTGACCTAATAAATTGACAGTTACCAAGACAGCATAGTATTGGAAAAACATAGAGAAATACATCAGTGAAACAGATGAGAGAGTTCACAAACAGACCCAAACATATATGGATAACTAATTTTTGACAAAATTTTTTAAAAAGGAGAGTTTTTTCAACAAATGGTACTTGAATAAATAAATAGGCATACACAAAAACTAAATTTCCATCTATATAAAAAAATCAACTGAAAGTATATCATAGACCTAAGTGCAAAATATAAACTATAAAACTTCTAAAGAAAAATATGGAAGAAAATTTTTATAATCTTGGGGTAAGCAAAGATTTCTTAGGTATGACATCAAAAGCATGATTCATGAGAAACATTAATAAAATGAACTCAGTCAAATTATAAAACTTCTACACTTCAAAGGACAGTGGTAAGACAATGAAAAGATAAGTCATAAACCCTAAAAAATATTTGCAAATCTTAGGTCTAGCAAAGGACCCATATTGAGTAAAAAAACAAAAAAACAAAAAACACTTCCAAAACTCAAAAATATAATGAATATATAACCCAATAAAAAATGGGAAACAGTCTTGAAAAAACACTTTATTGAAGAAGATATATGCATGGCAAATAAACATATAAAAAGATAACTGACATCATTAGACATCAGGGAAATAAAGTTAAAATTACTGCACTATTCTTAGAATGAAACTAAAATGGCTGAACATGTGGAGGAACTTGTGGAAATAGAAAATGGTACAACCAACTTGGAAAACAATTTGGCATTTTCTTAAAAAGTTAAACATTCAACTAGCATATGATCTACCCTTCTATTCCCTGGCATTTATTTACCCAAGGAAATTAAAGCATATATCTATATAAAAACTTGTACACAAATGTTCACAGCAGCTCTACTTTTAATAAGCACAAACTGAAAGCCACTTAATGTCCATGTACAGATTTATGCATAAACAAACTGCATATATCCATATTATCTTATGCTTGGGTATGTCCTCAGGAGCTCGACTTTAATAAAATTTATGCTAAGTCAGTTTAGCCAGAATCTCCCACTCTTGTTATCTAATCACCATCAATATCTGACTGAATTCTTCATCCCCTGTACTCTCCTGGTGAAGTCTGATCACTTTGTCCTGCCATCACCAAGAATCTTGTTAGGTCAGTGTACCCAGAATCCTCCCGTACTTCTGATGTTTCCTCTTAGAAATTGTTCATCCATTAGCAACCCACTCTGCTCCTTGCCTATAAATTTCTACTTTTCCTTGTGTTCAGTGTTGAGTGCATCTTTTCCCCCTACTACAAAATTCCACTGCAATACTCCCTTATATATCTTGTGATAGTCCTGAAAAAGCCTACATTGATGTTTTAACAAGTGTCATGGATATACTTTTTCCTTAACACATACAATATAATACTAGTGAGGGGGAAAAAAAAGATGAACTATTGATGCATGTAACAATATGGATGGATTTCAGAAGAATTATGCCAAGTGAAAGAAGCCAGGCAAAAAGAAATACATAGTATATGATACCACTCATATAAATTTAAAAATGCAAACTAATCTATGGTGACAAAACAAACAAACAAACAATGTTTCCCATGGACAGAGTGGGCAGGGCAGGATGGGAAGAGAGGGATTAAAAGGAAAATTAATGGATTTATCATCTAGTCATTTTATTTCGCTTTTGCTTCTAATCCTAAACCACAGGTGGCCTACCCAAATAGTTCTCAACTCTTTAGGAAATCAGTGGATGAATAGAGCAATAGTTAAATATGAGCATATACTTGTTAGTTGAATGAAGATCTCAGATATCCAGAAGAGAGAATGTGACATGAAAAATACAGAAAGAAAATAACCTTACCACGGATATACTTATTCATCGTTTTGAATTAAGAATATATATTTTCTCTCTCTCTCTCTCTCCCCTCCCCCTTCCCTGCCCCAGCCCCCTGCAAGAAGGCAGGCACTGCAAGCCAGGAAGAGGGTTGTCACCTGAACCTGATCATACTGGCAACCTGATCTTGATTTCTCAGCCTCTAGAACTGTAAGAAATAAATGTCTTGTTGCTTAAGCCACCCAGTCTATGGTATTTTGTTATAGCAGCATGGGCTGATTAAGCCAACAGTTTCAGTCCTTCCTCTTAGAAGAGCCAAGTTTTAAGATTTATATCTACTTTAAGTTTCAATAAGTATTTTTTTTAAAATTATAATGATGAAGGAAAGATTGTTTGCTATCAGAGTGTAAAAATGATAGCTGTTCCAATGTGCTATCTGGGAAGATTTTCCTGAGAATGGGGATGATGAATAGTCAATAGGAGAGGAAAAGAGAAAGACAGAAGGAAGGGCATGGAGCAGAGAGAAGACGTGGTATAAAAGCCAAGAAGAAGGGGGAACATAAAATGTGGGGAAAATGAACAAAGAGTAAGGGAGCATGAAGGTAGCTCAGACATCTAAGAAGATCTCCTGAAAAGCCTGGTGAGAAAGGCCAAAAGGGCTAATGTATAGGGCTTTCCTTCTTATAGACCAAGGCCATGGATCTGAGTTTTGTTCTGAGAGTTATAGTAAATCACTCATGTTTTTTAAGCACATTAATATCATTATCGGTTTGTAGTTTTAAAGATTATTCTGCCTCTGGTGTAGAGACTAGATTAGATAAAAACAAAAGAGCTGCAGAGAGACCAATTAAGATCAGCTGCATTTGTCCAGAAAAAGGATTAACACTTGGTATTTTATGAAGGGTGAAGAAGAATACAAATAGCAGAGCAGTATTTGTAAACGAAGGACTTCCTAATTCACTTTTTATCAAAACTCATGAGGCTTTTCACTCATTCATTCATTAGTCCTTTTACCATTATTTTTCTGTAAACAGCAAAAGCTAACACTTCATGAATGCTTACAATGTACGAGATGTGTATGCATTACATGTATAAAACCTAATTTTAATCTTCACATTAACAGATAGGTAGAGACCGTTTCATCTCACATTCATTGAAGAGGATTGAAGCTTAACAAGGTTATATAATCAACCCAAGATCACAGATTTACTAAGGGATTTGAGGCTATTTCAGACCCAAAGCAACTGAGATCTGATTTCAATTTTATATATAAAATTTGCAGGGAGCCTGCGTGGCTCAGTCAGTTAAACGTCTGCCTTCGACTCAGGTCATGATCCCAGGGTCCTGGGATAGAACTCTGAATGGGGCTCCCTGCTCAGCAGAGAGCCTGCTTCTCCCTCTCCCTTTGTCCCTCCCCTGCTTGTGCACTCTCTCTCTCTCTCTCTCTGTGTGAGACAAATAAATAAAATCTTTAAAAAAAAATAAATAAATGAAAAATAAAATTTGCCCTAGGGGCTTCTGGGTGGCTCAGTGGTTAAGCATCTGCCTTCAGCTTTGGTCATGATTCCAGTGTCCTGGGATTGAGTCCCACACCCACCTCCCTTCTCAGCGGGGAGTCTGCTTCTCCCTCTCCATCTGCCCCTCCCCCAGCTTGTGCTGTCTCTCACTCGCTCTCTCTCTCAATAAATAAAATCTTTTAAAAAAATTTGCCTTAGTTAAAGAAAGTAGAGAAAGTCTTTGATATTAGCATATATGTATGTATTGTCTTTATTATTTTATCTATGCTCCTTCAAGTTAGGAACTATAGTAATACCTTTGATTCTCTTTTCCATCCAGTATCATATTTTGCATGAACAAAATACACACTTTGATGAATCACTAAGAATGAAAACAAAATTTTAATAGATATAAATAAAATTTTTTAATGGATAACAAATAGCTAGGCTTATGACAATGAAAGTTTTTCTATGTTGTTACCAAAAGCCTATTTGGAATATAGCAACCTTTATGAATTTTAACACTGATTGAGTTTAGTAGTTTACTTCTCTACTTCTGCTGACACAGAGAAAGAGGAAAAAAAGCAACATTAAACTCAGTCTATAATTATACATGTGACTTTAATAGGGTACAGTAGGTTCTACTAAGAATTGAGCTGACTTCAGACATCTCATTTCACTGGTTAGAGTTCCATGTGGAACAGAGACGTGAAATCCACTAAATTATACCTTTTCATCTCCATGTTAAAACATTTTTATCATAAGTTCACAAATACTGCACCTTGTAAGCTTAATCAGCATCTTTATTTACAGTGCAGAAGCTTTGTCATCATAAATTGCACTTTACCATGTTATATGGTAATGTACCATTATGGCATAATTTTGAGGCATTTTCACCTTGAACCTATAAATAGGCTCATGTTTCAAAATAAGAATTCATATTCATTCAGAAAATGCATTTCTTGACACAGCACTTAATCTCACATGTGTCCTCTAGATAGACAATTAAATTGGTAATGCCACAAATACTTGAAATTACGTGTCACGAATTTAATCACTAATCACATGATTACCCATCTTGAAACTTCCCTGGTGCCTTATTGAAAGCATTAGAACCAATGAGGGGAAAATACTAAAAATATTCAGTTTTATAAACCAGACAACATAATTCCAACACCCAGATGCTAAATGTTGAACCAAACAATTTAAAAGCCAAGCAAACAGGAAGCTTCCCGAAAACCCCAGTTGATTGCCTCACTGCCAGGATCATAAATGATCATTATGAGAAATGACAACTTGGCCCCTTGCCACAGTCAGGTGTGACAAGTGTTACAGGTTACAAAGAAACAACTGACGTTGTTCTAACTTTGGAGAGAATGGTGATGTGGTTAATCAGCAACTCAAAACTGAGAAATATCTAATTTAAGGATAGCTGGCTATATTTAACTTGCGTGAGTGAGTTGAAGACTATGAAGTATCAAAACGTCATTAGTGTCCAAACAAATTTGAAAAGAACAACATTCACAGCAATCATCTAAAAGACTGCCTATTGTGTTACCGGCCTTGGTTAAAGAGGCAAACCTGTCATAGAGGTAGATTAGAGAAGGAATTACTTTGATTTTATACTCCTTCTTTCTGATCTCTCTATTGACCATACTCAACCAGACACCAGAGGACAGTAAGTCAGGTGACTACAAGAAAGCCTGCTGGGGCCAGAGAACAGGTGGAAGAAGGTGGGGAAAAGATCCAGAGGATATGCTTGAGAGAAGTAGTAGAAGGGAACCCTATTTTAGATTCATTATTTTGACCCAGATAAGCTATTTGCCTTCTTGGAACTCAGTCCCCTAATCTATAAAATGGGATAGTAAAAAGCAACGACTTAGCTTTGCTCTTATTTCAAGGAAAGAGATAGGATAAGATATTCTCTAAGGTCACACAGAGGACTAAAAAGAAGAATAAACTGTTATATCCCCCAAGTGTTATAGCCACTCCTAACTGGAATTTGAGCAAGTTTCTAATGTTTTGATTATTGTGCTTTCATATATGATTGGGGTATTAAAGTTATAGTTTGTCCAAATTTCTAATTTAGATACATTAGTTTGAGAATCAAAAGCGGATAGTATTAATAAAGAGCAAACTTTAAAAAAAAAAAACTGAATATTTTTCAGTAAGTTCTTTCTGCTTTGAATTCCTTCCAAAAATGTCCACTGTGAGACCCATTCAGGAGTGACTTGAGAATCCTTTCCCCGCTGCCCAAAGCAAAATGGCTCCTTCCTCTGTATACCCAGACAGTGTCTACACACATTTATTATAACACTCAGTAGAGAAAATCATAAGAGCTTATATTTTATCCATCTCCCTGGCAAGACTGAAATATTTGAAACCAGCAATTTTATCTTTCATTTTTGTAACTCAAGTGCTTCGAATAGAACATATTTAATGTTCGATGATTATCAAATCAGTTAATAAAAGAGTGATTAAAAAACATTTCTTTTTGTGTTTGAGTTTCCTTGTTTTGCTTCTTACTTTTTTAAAGGTATATTTATCTGAACTTTGAACTCAGCTTTGTACTTTACTTGGTTGTGTACCCAAAGATATAATCTTTTCTTTGTAAAATGGCATTAGCAAATTTGTGTTTTACTGAAACACTGTAGGCATAATCTTCCTAGGATCACATTCATGCCTTTGATAAATATTTCAGTGCTGTTACTCTCTAGATCATTGTCTAAATACAACCCTCCTGGCATTTTAATATTTTACTAGGAAAAATGAAGAGCTAGTCAAAGAAGTATATTTTAAATCAAAACCTCGTATGTCAAAGCTATACTGAAATGCCAGTCTTAATTTTTCAAATTGGGATTTACTGAATATCTGACAAAAATCAAATACTATTTTAGATCCTACATTGTAAGAGGTTAAAAAAAAAGTATTCTGCACAAAAGGATGATTATTTGTACGCATGAAGATGTGTTTTCCGGTGTGTGTATGTATGAATAAAACTATACAGGAGAAGGGTAGAAAGAAATTCATTTAACACTACATCTGTAAAGAAAGTATAGCCTAGGATTATCAGCCTGGGCTCTGAAGTCAGAATGTTTGGGACTGTTTTTGAACTTTTTCTTATTGTGCAACCTGGGACTTGTTATTTCACTTCTCCTGGCCTCTCTTTCTTCTTCTTTAACAAAAAAGCAGAATTCATACGTATCGTAAAATTTTAGAAACTGTTAAATAATATTCATACAACACTCAGCATGTTTACATAATAAGCTCTTCATAAATGTTTGCTATAATTATTTTTGCATGATGTGGTAGCAATGAGATAAGCTTGTAAAGGTAGTTTTTTAAAATACTCTGAGTCTTATTCCTATTTTCAAAAGTGTTACAAATGATAAAGAATCAACTTAAAAAATAAACTTTTACAAGAGATTTCCATTTGTAAACAATGGTTTTTCAACTTCTGAGACCATCACATCATCAAACCTATGCTTACAGGTAAAATTAATGTCCACTTTGGTAAGATCCTTGAGTTCCATTTCTCTTTTGGTTGCGCGTCAACTGGAAATTTCTGAGTCACAAAGGTTATTAAGCCAATTTATTAACTTTGAGGGAAAATTAAAAAGTAGTGATTTTAATTAAGCAAGTCATATTACATTGAAGCTGACTGTCCTGAAACTCCCATCACCTTGAGTGTTAGAACTCTAACTGATTTCCAATTTTGGAAATCAAAGATTTTTGTTTGTTGTATGTGTGAAGAGAGGGGTTATATCTCCTGTTCTAAACATTCTAAACATTTGCTGTTCTAAACATTCTAAACATTTGCTAGCCAAAGCAAAACAAAATAAAACAAAAAAATAACCCTCATTTGAGTTGGGGAAAGGGAAGTGGGTGGGGCGATGGGGTAACCGGGTGATGGGCAGTAAGGAGGGCATGTGACGTGATGAGCACTGGGTGTTAACTGAACTGATGAATCACTGAACATTATATCAAAAACCAATGATGTACTATACCTTGGCTAATTGATTTTAAATTTAAAAAGTAGATTAAAAAAAACCACTCATTTGATTTGTTAAATGTCACTTTAAGAAAGTGATGACAGATTTGTCATTGAAGGTTACATCCAAAATGTGTACTTAAGTATTTTTATTTATTTATATTATATTATCACTATTTATAATATGTAAAATTATAATATATGATATTATTATTTTACCGATACACTATATTTATTAAATCTTATACCTGTGGTCACAGGTTATTCCAAGGTCACTTCAATAAAGGTGAAAATATTTATAAAATTATATGTAATGGCAGCAAGGTGAGTTAATAAAACTCTATTTGAATTTTCATAAATATGTGGTAATATCTTAAAATACTTCTTTATTAATCAAATTAAAGACATAACTGTTAAAAAAATAAAAATAAAAAAAGACATAACTGTTGAAAAAAATAAACTCAATGAAAACTACTGTAGGATCAGGCTGCATTGACTATATATACTTTCATATACACATCTTCCTTACTATACATACAGTTTTTTCAATCAACTTCGCTGAAGCATAATTTACATACAAAATGCGTTGAACTTATTTTTAACAATTGCAATAATCATGCACACACTCCTTTCCATCTCCAATTCCCAACCTTACACCCTTTTCCTCAGAAGTGAACACTGTCATCAGTTTCTTGAACGATAATACAGTCTTGTAAAATGCTGCTTATTTTCAGAATGGCAAAAAGTCTTACACAGTTGTTAGCGTGATTGCCTATGATCATTAAAATTAAGAAACATACTCTAGAAATGTGTCTCAATTTAAAATTCATCTTATTCAATAGAAGTCTATTAGATGAAGCAGAAACTCAAAACAAAAAAATTAACAGTAATGCAAAAAAAAAGTAAGTAAAAAGTTACAACCTTTTTACATCCAGATGTGAGTGCATCTATACATCTAATCTTTTTTAAGATTCTTCAAAGTCCTTGAAATGGTTTATGATATCTTATATGACCTGACCCCTGCTACCTGTCTGGAATTATCACCTACTATTCTCCATATTCATTCTCTATTCTGGCCACAGTGCTCTCCTGATTGTGTCTCAAATATATGAAATACATATAGGTTCTTCGCACTGGTTGTTCTCTATGCCTGAGAGACCCTTCCCCAAAATACCCACTTGGCCAGCTAGCTCACCCCCTTCAAGAATTAACTCAAAAGCACTTTTTCAATGAGGGAAACTTACCTTGATTTCCCTACTACAACCTGCCTCCCTCTATTATGTCACACTCAATTCTTTCTTCCAACTCTACTATATATGTTATAAAACTAATGAACTTCAAAAACATTGTGCTAAGTGAAAAAAGCTAGTCACAAAGGACCATATATATTGTATGATTCTATTTATATGAAATGTCCAGAATAGACAAATCCACAGAGACAGTATATGGATTTATGGTTGACAAAGGATGGGAGGAGGGAAGATCAAGGATTGATGGCTGAGGGTGCAAGGTTTCTCTGTAGTGTGATGAAATGTTCTAAAATCGATTGTGATAATAGTTGCACAACTCTGTGAATACACTAAAAGCATTTTATTGTATGTTTAATTTAAATGGGTGATCTGTATGATATGAAATGGTATTATGGTCAATCTGTTTAAAAAAGAAAAAGAGGGAGGAAGAAGTAGAAGTGGTGGAGACATGATTTGATTCTAGGCTCCAGGAACAATGCCCTTAACTATGACAGCATAGAGGTAACAACAGCAAAAAAAAAAAAAAGAGCAAAATACAATATCTGCTCTTGAAAAATAAATATAGGGGCGCCTGGGTGGCTCAGTTGGTTAAGCGACTGCCTTCGGCTCAGGTCATGGTCCTGAAGTCCCGGGATCGAGTCCCGCATCGGGCTCCCTGCTTGGCAGGGAGTCTGCTTCTCCCTCTGACCCTCCTCCCTCTCATGCTCTCTGTCTCTCATTCTCTCTCTCTCAAATAAATAAATAAAATCTTTAAAAAAAAAAAAAAGAAAAATAAATATATAGGCTACAACATCAAAATAATACATTTTATTTTTTATAAAAATACGCAAAAACACATGTAGTAGCCATGCATACATATATATATACATACACACACATACATACACATGCAATACATATATACACATACATATACATATATACACACACAATGTCCAGGTAATACAAGGACAATTGAAGATGTTAAACAATGCCATAGTATGCAATATGCGAATCTAGACTTTGAAACTCTACATGCCATGTTACCTGGTTTTTACAACAGAAAATTGCAAATAACAAATTCCAAATAACAAAGTTAGAGTGGACCCTATATTATAGAGATTTAAGAGACATATCAGTGATTGACAATATATGGAATTTATCTGGATCCCAATTCAGACTGAGATGCAGATGAAAGGCTCATTTTTGTAGAATATCCTAAGGAAGCCACAAAAAATTTACCAGAACTAATAAATGAGTTGAGTAAGTTCAGAGAATAGAAAAAAAAAAACAATTTTATTTGTGTATACTAGCAAAAAAAGTTGCAAATTAAAATTAAATTAAATGAAAATTGTAATAACAACACAAAATATTACATACTCTGGGGCAGGAAAAGTATGTGTGGAATATATTGAGAGGGCAGAAAATAACGACTTGTTTAAAAAATGATGGGGCATGTCAAGAGAAGGCAGGATTCCACCTGCAAAGCTTCTCAATGACCATATATGGGACAATTTGAGTAACAAAAAATAATGGTAATAGATTATAATGCATAGAATAAAATAAATTTCTATGATTCCATACTGACATAAATAATTGAAAAAATAAAATATAAATAAATAAATGGAAGGATGGCAAGAGGAAGTTCTTCCTTACAGGAGATTTTCAATTAATAAATGTAGAAGGAACTGACTAAAATTGAAAACTATCACTTGACACCTACTACAGTAATTGTTTCAGTCAGGAATCATGGACACGTGCTAAAATCCAAAGACTCTTTTCCCAAGAATATTTATTAACTTCATAGGGACAAAAAGTAAATTTACAGTGGAATCAGATGTCACTTTAACCAAGTGATTAAAATTAATATCACTTCTAATGAAACATACCCTTGTCATGTGCCTTTTGATGTGATACTCTAAGAAGGACACAATATCACTATAGTAGTTTCTCTCCCAAAATTTTTAACCAGAATTAAATCATGAGGAAATATCAAATAAACCCAAATTGAGGGATATTCTAAAACAACAAGCCAATACTCTTCAGAAGTATCAAGACAAAGTTAGAAAAAGATTGGGCAATGTCTTAGATTATAGGCAAATAAGGAAACAGGATAATTAATTGCAATGTGCAATCCAGGACCAGAACTCGGTCCAGAAAAATAGACTTTATTGGTACAATTGAAATTTGAGAAAGATCTATCGATCAATTAATAGTTTAATATCAATTATAATTGTATTATAGTTGTAACTATATTATTAGGGAAGGGCATACTCTTCATACTATTTTTTTACTTATTATGTCTCAAATTATCTCAAAATTAAAGAGCTAAAATAAAACTACAAAATAATAAGTATAAAATATTTAAAAAACATTTAATAAAATGTACACAAGACCTGCAAACTGAAAACTGACAAATATTAATGAGAAAATTAAAGAAGACACATAAGACAACATATACCATATTTATCAGGTTCATTCTCAATACTGTCGTGTATAATGCTCAAAAAGCAAACACTGAAATATGAATACTCATGTATTCAGTAAAATAATTTGTATTCCATGCTAGGAGAAAAAATATCAGTGAAAACTACTTGATATTCACTACTAAGAAATCTTGCTGACCTCCAAAATATTTAACCTCTACTGCATAAAAATTGAGATCTTTTTATTCCACTCATCACTAGCTCTTCCTCACTTAAACATTATAATTTTTGAAGATGGAAACATAAATATATGCAGAATATCAAGTATTTCTTGCCATGTATATTCTTTAATTAAAAATAAGAAGAAAAGCAAGTCAAACAGACTCTGAGACCCCCCCCCCTTTTAATTGTCTAAAATCAGAAGAAGTATTTCAAATAAAAGCTGGGCTGCAGTGTAAGAGAGATCAAAATTTGAGCTTTTCAGCCTAACTTAAAACCAGTCATAGGAAATGTTTCAGAAACATTGCTATCTTGAAAGACCTAGTTATATATTTTTAAAAGTGTATCTTTCAATAAACATTAGTGTACTTTATCTGCAGTATAAGACAACATTAGCCTAGATTTTTTGTGTTTCGTTTTCCAGAGGAAAAAACTAAGGCACCAAGAGTAAAACCTTTTTTTCACTCCAGCTTCTAAGTGAGATAACAGTAAACAGAAAAATATGGTAAATGTATCCCATTTCCTTCTAATTCTTTATTATGTATATGTTATATATGTGTATATATAAATACATATTTAATCATGATTTTATATGAAAGTTTACAGTATACATTTAATATGTCACATAAGGAAGTTGTTTTATATATCACTTTTTTCTGAATTAGGTTTTTTAGGACTATACTATGACCACAGCATAATTTAAACCACATAATTATAAA